>NC_081309.1:2700000-3000000 GCF_030435805.1 Mustela lutreola
TGTGGTGTTTGTTTGAATCAGTTTTGTGAGAATATGTGTTATGGAAGAGGACAAATGATGACATTCCTTGCAGAAGATGTTCTTGAAACGGATGGAATGTGAGTTTTCAAGGCATGTCAAATTGAATTGCTAACCTTAAGAGACCCAATTCCTACCTCTTGAATTTTAATTATAACTTTTGTGTGAAACACACACAGACCACGCACACATTAAGACATGCACCTGCACACACACACGAACACACACACAGAGAAGACACGCGAAAGAGGGGGAGGAAGTGAGAAATCGCACTAATGAAGCATCCCCCCAAAAAATACCATAAAAGGGAAAGGCACAGAGAATTCAAGTCAGAAGTCAAACGAAATGAGAAAGTGAACTTCTTACCTAACAATAATTCCTTCAGCATTCAGGACGAAAGTCTCCCGTCGATACAAACATTTTGTAGGTGTGGTTGAAATTACAAAAAAAATAATAATAATAATAATAATAATAAATAAATAAAATAAAACAAAACAAACAAACAAACAAACAAACAAAAACGAGAAAAGATCCATCAGAAAACAACGAATATTAAACAAGCTCGACCTCTGTTGCCCATAGGAGATTTCCTTTGACTATAAAGATACACATAGCTTGAAAGTGAAGAAATTTGGAAAGGTAGGTTATGCTCTTGCCAAGGAGAAGAGAGCCAAAGAGATTGTGCCTAAGTCATCTAGAGTGAGTTTATGCTTTTGAGAGACAGAAGACAGTGGAAGGTGTTTTGTCATGATGGAGCTTGAAAACATCAGAAACCTGGAAGAACTGCCAACATATATACCAGAACATGGCTGTATCTAAACATTGGAAGCATATGAACAGAGAGGAAGGGAGATGGGAACTTTAATCCAATATTGTTGGGGACTATAATATCCATGTTAAGCACAGCAAAGATCATCTGGATGGAGAGGTGGTAAGGAATATTAGACGTCCACATTGGCTATCTAGACCTCCTGATCTTTGGGGATCCATGAGTAAGATTGCGTATCTGAGGAGCATAAGAAATGTGCTTCCCAAAGGCAGAACAAACTTTGTATATCACAGGTCATGAGCTGGAGTCCAAATCCAGGGGTAATTAATAGAACAGAATCAAAACCTATCCTGTGCACTTATGATTATGAAGGTATGAAATCGGGAAGATATCACATACAAATTGCACATACAGACAGACACTAAAAGTTGGAAGACACAACACGTCACGAACTAGCAATGAATTCAAGAAAGAAAATCCAAAGGAAAAGCAGAAAGAGCCATGAAATGGAACGTCAAGAAACTTATGGGGTGATGCCAAAACATTTTAAGGGGGAAACCATATACGGTTAACGCGTGCATTTCCAAAATTTAAAAACAGCAAAAAAAAAAAAAAAAAAAAAAAAAAAAAGGAAAGCAACCTACTTCGATGCTGAAGGAACAAGAAGAGGAAGAACCAAATCCCAAAGTTAATAGAAAAAATGAAATCATACATATAGTTATCGAAATAACGGAAATACAAACAAACCAATCAAAAAAAAATCAGGAGACCTCACAATTCAGTGTCTTAATCATGAACTGCAGAAGCCATTACTGGGATAAAACAGGGAGAGAAGAACACAGCTGAAAATGTAAAAGAACCTGAGAACTGGTAGAAAGGAAAAAAGAATAACCAAGAGACACATTCACACATATATACTAGCAAATCCAAGACCGGAGAGAAGATGATAAATTATCAGACACATAGCAACTCCCAAGATTAGGTCAGGAAACCTACAAAATCTCAGCTCTCTAGTAGTGACTGAAGCATTTGAATCAATAATCCAACACCTGCCAACACACGGAAGGCCAGATACAAGTAATTTTCCTGGGCCACTCTTCTAGGTATTGAGTGAAGGCATTGCCATGTCCTCTCATCGATTCCAGAGATGTAAGAGGCGGGTAGACTATAAGTCACAAGGATAAAGACACAATTCAGAGAAGGACATTTTAGTAAAGCAATCCCATGTCATTTCAATAAGGAAAGATAATAAACAATATAATGCTTTCCTTTTCTCCCTGTGACTTCCTTTGGTTTTGAGAGAGCCACATTGCTTTCCTCTGAATTTTTGTTGTTGTGTTGCTGTTCTGTTGAGAAAGCCCGTCTATCATCCATCATCCGTTTTGACAGAGTATTCACAGATGCTTTAGTTGCATGTAAGTCCCAGTGCTCCTCCTAATATATGCTGCAACTAATGAACACCCCTTTAACAGCTCTCTTTTCTGTAACCCTCAGCTTGGTCCTCAGAGACCTGAGTCACTCCTGGTGGGTCTCATTCTCTGACTTCTTGCCCTTCAGTTTTCCCTTCCTTTACTAAGGGCCAAGGTATTCCTCCCGAGGCACATATTGTGAGAAGCCATATGACATTTCCCTTTGTCTGCTTGCCTTTTCCATTTCTCATCAGCAGGGCATGGGACATTCATGTCAAGGCAAGGTCCAGGGGTTCATTTTCTTCGACGGCTGAGGAATACTGTGTTGCCAAAATGGACCGAACCTTCCTTATCCACTAGTCCTTGTAAGGGCATTGCGGCTCACTCCAAGGTCTACTTGAATGTGCCTTGCAAGTCATCGGTATAGGCCGTCCCTTTCATTCTGACTAAAGAGACTTGTCTGCGTGTCTATACCAGGTACCACAACAAGTATAGTTAACTAATGATGACAATGGGTGCAGCCCGGGCCTCTCCCTTAAGAGTTAGCTGTGATGCCGAAGGTCAGTCTCCTCGAAGACGTTGGAAAGGTGATTAAGGGAAAACCAGGGAGACAGAGCCATAATTCCTGGCCGTGCATTTCAGAACAATAGGAGATGAGGCCCCAGACAGCACCGTATATCAAAGCACTCACCTTTTTCCTCGAAAAGGGACTTTCCAATGTTACTCATCACTGACCCATAGGCAAAAGATGCTGACAAAGGACGCTCTCACCCACAGGATGACAAAACCCACGGAGAGCTGTTGATACACACGAGGTCTCCTGTATCTTGAGCTCTCTAGAAATTTTAGTGGATATAGGACACCTTTCCTTATCTGGGGAAATTTTGGCTTAAAGGAAGGTATACTGAACGTTATTTTCTTTACTCTTAGTCTAGAAATGGGAAGTGGGACCATAACCCCCAAGACAACCTGAGTATTTCATCATACTCAGAGGTCTCTTGTTCTGTCCTTCCCAGGGCTTCCTACCTAAAGCCATAGGACGCCAATGTCATTGGAGAGGGACAGCTGCTTCAGTGAAGCAAGCATCTGTGATGTCACAAAGCTTTGAGGTCATAGCAACCACTGCTCATCAACCCACACCTGATCACTACACTTGGCTGGAGTAGTCATGGGTGGGACAAGAGGACACAAAGCCATCCCAAACAGCTGGAGCTGCTTGGGTCTCAAATCAAGGCAGTTTGTGAAGCGAGTTGATGTTACCTTCTCCATGGTCCAGTTCGTAGTGTTTGGTCGTGACTGTCAGCTGCAGTCCTCTGACTCCAGAGAAAGGCAAACATCCACCATTCCATCTTAACCACGATAGCCCAAGAAACAATGAGGCCTCAATCAAAGCCTCAGGGGAGGATATCTGAGCCTGGCACAAGGGTCAGGCCCTCCCACCCTATCACGTTACTTCTGAACCAGAAAATGGCCACAAAGGAGAGCTCAAAATGAACCCCCGCAACCGTGCCAAAGACATGTCTGGAGTCTTCCACAGAGAAGACACAAGTACCTCTATCGTCTCCAGAAACGGTGCCAAAAAGGCCTCCCAATCTTCAAAAATGACCATGCATCAAGGAAGACTCTACACTTTTAACCTTAGGTCCAGGATGGACTCATGTACTTGGAGTCCACACGAGCAAACAGAGAGCATGTTGAAAGAGACCCAAAGCCCGAGTGAAGCCATCTGAAAGACTTCCTAACCGTTTCAGGAAGACAACTTGTATGTCCAAAAGGACGCATTAAAGATGATTCCAATGTGGAAGAACCTTCAGAACTCCCTCGGGTTGGAGCAGCTACCCTCTGAGGAACTGCATGGAAATGTGGCAGCACAATCCTTCCTTCACCCTCTCATGATCATCCCCCAAATTGTTTCATGAGATAAGCAAACACTGCCTTTGCAGAAGATGGGCATGTTCTAATGGAGCCCCGAGAAGATGCACAATTGTCATCAAGTGGTCAGTACAGCGCTACAGACAGCAGATGCTTCAGGTTGGTGAGGAGATCCAGGGAGACAAAGAGCAGTAGAATAAATGAGGGAGCTCGAAGCAAGGTCGGGCTTTTTAGGATGGTGTGAGGTTCTCTGTACCTGGCTACCCTCCACAGGAACCTAGGTCCAAATTCAAGAAACATTATCTGGCACCAATCAATTAATGTACCCTGGTTTTGTTTTTGTTATCTTGTCAAATGATGCACATGCACATATTGGACAGATAGACAGAGAGATCGCAATCAGGGGTTGGAGCTGGAGAGGGAGAAGCTTACTTGCCTCTGAGCAGAGAAACTGAGACCAGAGTCATAGCCAAGACCCTGGAATCATGAGTTGATCTGAAGGCCGCCTCTGAACTGATGGACACAAGGGACCCAACCTTTGACTTCTGAATACATCCTGGTTCTAGACAAGATCTGTTGCTCTGTCATTGTTCAGAAATGCAGGGGATAAGGATTTTGGCTTGGTCGAGTGTTGCTTGAGCTATCCGACCTGCTTTGAGAGCTTGTATAGATTTTCCTCTTGAAGTCAGTGACTGGGCTATGGACAAACTATTCTCTGATGCCTATTTGCTTAAAGAGAATTCCTCCATGCCTAGATTTTCCAGGGGGAAGGACACTATGTCTTTTGATGCTCTGCTTCTGTGGAAGGTGATGGGAGTCCTCTGTGCCTCTGATTCTGGACCTCTGTTTCTGCTCCCAGATGAGGGTCATTGAAGCCTCGATTCTCAAATCCATGTTCAGCCCTCTTTTCTTTCTCTCACTCTTACTTATCCTACAATAGGCACCTATTTCCTTTCTTTTTGGATGATGATTCCCTAAGCTCATTGTCATGTTCTGTCATTCTTCCTTCTCTCTTAGAATTTGCTTCCTTATTTTCTAGGCTTGTTCTTCCAGGTCACTAATTGGATCCTCTACTTCTGCCATGTTCCCAGTCTTTGCATCCAGTCTCCTACCAATCTTCTCTTCAGGAGCTCTTTAGGTTCTTTTATATTTATCAGTTTTATCTCTGTGGTTCGAGACTCTCTGATATCTTATATGTTTTCTGATGTATAGCGAGTATCCATACCATTGCTTTCAAACCACATCGGGCGTGTTATATGTAGAAGCTTCACTCTGATTTACTAGCCGTGATCCTTACTTGTTCTTTTTCCTTGGAATCTATTTATTTTTCCTTTTGTATTAGATCTAGATCTCTGTCTCCTCTCTGTATTCGAAATACTTATTCTGTTTTCTATCCTGTGGATAATTTATTTAGGTAGAAGAGATTATTGAGTGACCAAGGGCAGGCCCGTAAGGTTTGTCTAGTGTGTGTGTGTGTGTGTGTGTGTGTGTGTGTGTGTGTGTGTGTATGTGTGGTATGCATGCCATCTGATGTTTGTGTTGTGGCTGACGCTGTCCTTGAGAACAGCCATCTGCAGTGGCGCTCCTTGCCTGCCGTTTGGTGTTTTTGAGGCCTGGGCTGAATATGCTGTGGTTTACCTTGGTGGGCTCTGGTGTGCCTGAGAAAGGAGACATTCCACAAACTCATCAGAACGTAGGCGTACAGAATGCTGTTTTCAGAAGAGATCATGTGGTCAAGGCATTCTTCTCAGCCCCAATGGGAGAGTCTATTTTCCTTGGAATAAAGGAGTGAGGAAGGCTGTCTCTCAAGTGTGCCATGGTTAGGAATTCGTGTGGGCAAAGTACGCAGCTAATGTACTCACCATCCTTTATTGGCCAGTAGCTCGGTCTTGATTCTCCTCATGTGGGAGCCCAATATTTCTTATGCCCCCATTGAGACAACTCTACGAACACTGCCTCTCAAGGATGCACAGCCAGGACCGACCATCTTCCCACTGCGTGTTCTGGTATTGTCGCTGATCATGTTCTCCAGGTTTTCTGCACATGGTTGCTTGTTGGTGACCAATGCAGGAAAAACACAGAGTTCTTTCGAGTTTATATCTGCCAAGCCTGCTGATCTGAAAATCCAGCCCTCAAGACTTGTGTTGTTAAGAACTCAGACCCTGTTCTCATTACAGCCAATGGCACTGGGAAACAGGTGCCTTGTGGTTTTCCAGTGTGCCTTGCTCTCCTGTGCCTTTGTCCTTTGCAAGGGATCACTGCCATCTAATGTATGAACCAACGAAATCTCCTATAAGCAATGTATCCAACCTTCTCCTTTAGTCTCTGCGACTACCTTTCTTCTTTGTGGAGTTTACCTTGTAGGCTTCCCGTCAATATCCACTCCGTTGCAGTTGTTGTGGTCATCTTTCTGTTGCCTTCTTGGCTGAAGACAAGCAGGAGGTTATTATACACTACTACCATCTCACTATCCTCCATGTCACCGGAATTCTTACTGAGACATAAGAAGAGGACAAAGCGCCAAGGTATTCCTTATGAGGCACATATTGTGGGAAGCCATATGATATTTCCATTTTTCTGCTTGCCTTTTCATTTCACATAGGCCAGGCATGGGACATTCATGTCAAGGCAAGGTCCAGGTCGTTCATTCTCTTCGACGACCGAGGAATACTGTCTTGCCAAAATGGACCAAGCCTTCCTTATCCACTAGTCCTTGCAAGGGCATTGCAGCTCACTGCAAAGGTTTGCTCGAATGGGCCTTGCAAGCCATCGATATTAGCCGTACCTATCATTCTGACGAAAGAGACATGGTCAACATGATTATACCCGTTACCGAAACAAGGACATCTTGATGACAACGGGTGCAGTCCGGGCCTCTTCCTTAGGTTTAGCCCTGATGCAGAATGACACTCTCCTCTAAGACTTTGCAAAGGTGTGTAAGGGAAAGCCAGGTAGACAGAGCCTTAAACCATTAGCCGTGTGTTTCAGAAAACTAAGAGATGAGACCACAGACAGCACCATATATGTAGGCCATCACCTTTTTCCTCGAAAGGGGACTTTCCGTCCCTTAGTCATCACTGAGCCATAGGCAAAAGACGCTGAGAAAGGACGCTCTCACACACAGAATTACCAACCCAAGGGAGAGTTGTTGATACCATGAGGCCTCACCGTTTCTTGAGATCTCTAGAAATTGTCGTGGAAAAAGGACACCTTGCCGTCTCTGGGAATATGTTGACCTAAAGGAAGGTATACTGAACATCATTTTCTTTCCCCTTTTTCCAGAAAGTTGAAGTGGGACACTAACCCACAAGACAACCTGAGTTCTTGAACAGACTCAGAGGGCTCTTGTTCTGTCCTTTGAGGGCCTCCTACCTAAAGCCTTAGGACACCAAGATCCTGGGAGAGGGACAGCTGCTTCAGTGAAGCCAGCATTTGTGGTGTCACAATGCTTTGAGTTCATAGCAACCACTCATCATTACATCACGCCTGATCACTACAATTGGCTAGAGTAGTTGTGGGTGGGCCAAGAGCACACCAGGCCATCCCGAACCACTTGAGCTGTCTGGGCCTCTCACCAAGGCAGTTTGTGAAGTGAGTCAGAGTCACCTTTTACATGGCCCAATTCATAGTGTTTTGTCATGATTATCAGCACCATCCCACTGGATTGCAGAGAAAGACAAGCATCCACCATCCCACTGGATTGCAGAGAAAGACAAGCATCCACCATTCCATCTTAATACGACAGCCCAAGAAACAATCAGGCCTCAAGCAAAGCCTCAGGGGAGGAAATCTGAGCCAGGCATAAGGATCAGCCCTCCCACCCAATCACAGAGTTTCTGAACAGGAGAAGGGCCACTCAAGGAAAAAAAACTGATACCTGCAACCGTGCCAAAGACATGTCTGGAGTCTTCAACAGGGAGGACATGAGTACCTCGAGCCTCTCCAGGAATGCTGCCAACAAGACCTCCCAATCTTCAAAAATGACCATGCATCAAAGGCAGACTCTACACCTTAGCTGTAGAACCTTAGGTCCAGGATGGACTCATGTACTTGGAGTCCACAGGAGCAAACGGGAGCATTTTGGAAGAAACCCATAGCCCAAGTGAAGCCATCTGCAAGACATCCATGCCCGTCTCAGGAAGACAACTTGTATGTCCAAAAGGAAGCATTGATGAGGATTCGAATGTGGAAGGACATTCAGCACTCCCTCAGGGTGGAGCAAAATCCCCTGTGGAACTGATGGAGATGTGGCAGCACAAGCCTTCCTTCTACCTCTAATGACCCTCAGCCAAATGATGTCATGTGAGAAGCAAACAGTTCCTGTTGTAGAAGATGGGTATTTTATAATGGAGCTAGAAGAGAATGAACATGTGTCAACAAGGGGTCAGTACAGCATGACACACAGCAGATGCTTTAGGTTGGTGAGGAGTTCCAGGAAGACAAAGTACAGGAGAATGAACATTGGAGCTCCGAGCGAAGGTGTGGTATTTTAGGATGGTGGGAGGTTCTCTATACCTAGCGGCCCTCCATAGGAACCTTGGTCCAAATTCAATAAATCATCCTCTGCCCCCAGTCAATTATTGTGCCTGGTTTTTGTTTTTGTTATCTTGTCAAATGATGTGCTTGCACTTATTAAACAGAGAGACCAAGGGTGTTTAGAGCTGGCGAGGGAGAAGCTTACTTTCCCCTGAGCAGAGAACCTGAGACAACACTCATCCCCACATCCTGGAATCATGAGTTGACCTGAAGGCTGCCTCTGAACTGATTGACACATCCTGGGACCCAACCGTTGAATTCTGAGAACCTCGTGGTTCTAGACAAGAACCACTGCTCGGTCATTATTCATAAATGCAGGGGATAAGGGTTTTGGCATGGGCTGGTGTTGCTTGAGCTATCTGGCTTTCTTCGAGAGCTGGTATAGCATTTCCTCCTGATGTCAGTGACTGGGCTATGGACAAACTATTTTCCCATACCTATTTGCTAAAGTAAATTCCTCCATGCCTTGATTTTCCAGGGGGAAATGACACTATGTCTTTTGGTGCTCTGCTTCTGTGGAAGGTTATGGGAGTCCTCTGTGCCTCTGATTGTGGACCTCTCTTTGTGCTACCAGATGAGGGTCATTTTCAGCCCCGATTTCTCAAATCCATGTTTAGCCCTTTCTTTCACTCACTTTCCTTCTCCTACAAGAGGCACCTCTTTCAATTCCTGGAGATGATGATTCCCTAAGCTCATTGTCATGTCCCGTCATTCTTTCTTCTCTTTTAGAATTTGCTTCCTTATTTTCTAGACTAGTTCTTTCAGGTCACTCATTGGATCCCCTACTTCTACCGTGTTCCCGAACTTTGCATTCATTCTCCTACCAATCTCCTCTTCAGGAGCTATTTATGTTCGTTTATCTTTATCAGTTTATCTCTGTGGCTTGAGGGTCTCTGATATCTTCTATGTTTTCTGATGTACAGGAAGTATCCAGGCTGCTGCTTTCTATACCCCATTGGGAGTGTTCTATGTAGAAATTTCTCTCTGATTGCCTTGCGGTGATCATTTCTTGTTCTTTTACCTTGGCATCAGTGGATTCTTCCATCTTTGCCTTGGATATAAGTCTCAGTCTTTCTCTCCGTATTCTGAACGCTCATTCTTTTTCCATCCTGAGGTTAAAGTCTTTAGGAAGAGGAAATCTGGGAGTGACCAAGTGCTGGCCCTTAAGGAATGATGGGTGTTTGTGTGTGTTTGTGTGTGTGTGTGTATGTGATGCATGCCATCTCTTGTTGTGTTGTGGCTGAAACTGTCCTTGAGACCAGTCAACTGCAAGGGCCCTCCTTGCCTGGCGTATGTTGTTTTTGGGTCGGGCTGAATATGCTGAGGTTTCACTTAGTAGGATCTGGTGTGCATATGAAAGGAGACATTCCACAACCCAATAGAATGCAGGCCTGCTGAATGCTGTGTTCAGAAGAGAGCATGTGGTCAAGGCATTCTTCTTGTTCCCTAATGGAGAATGTTTCTCCTTGGACTAAGCAACTTGGACTGAGGAAGGCAGTCCTCCTAGTGTTCCACGGTTGAGTTTTCATGTTGGGAGTGTAGGCAGCAAATGTCTCACCATCCTGTCTTGTCCAGTAGCTCGGTCCTGTTGATACTGGTTTGAGAGCCGAACAATTCTTATTCACCCATTGAGTATTTCCACAAACACTGCCTCTCACGGATGCACTGCCAGGACCCACTCTCCTCCAACTACATCTCCTGGTATTGTTTCTGATCATGGTCTCCAGGCTGTCTAACCTGGTTGCTTCGTGGAATCGCCTGCAAGAAAAACACGGTGTTCTTTCGAGTCGATTTCTGCCAAGCCTGCTGATGTGAAAACTCCAGCCCTCAAGAATTATGTTGGGACTCAGACCCTCTGTTCGTCACAGCCAATTGCACTGGGAAACAGGTTCCTTGTGGGTTCCCAGTGGGCCCTGTTCTCCTGTGCCTTTGTCCTTTGCATGGGATCACTGACCTCTCATGCACGAACCACCCAAATCTCCCATGAGCCATGTCTCCAAACTTCTCCCATAGTTTCTGCGACCTCTGATCTCTTACTCTGTGGAGTTTACTGTGTAGGCTTCATATCAATTTCCTCCCTGCTTCCGTTATTGTTGTCATCTTCCTTTTGCCTTCATGGCTGAAGACAAGCACGAGGTTATTAGACACTACTACCATCTCACTGTCCTCCATGTCACCGCAAATTCTTACTGAGACTTAAGCAAGAATGAACTCTTCCACATGTCTCATGTGACAGGCTGCGGAGAGCTTTGGGATCTATCATATCTATCATTCTCAGAAAGAAAACAAACAGACGATTTCATTCTTTCAAGACAGTCAAGAAACATATGCAAAATCAAGGGGTATAGGGACAAACAATACGATTCTAATGAGGCACACAAAATGTGTTGTTTGTTTGAAGGCAGTTTTGTGAGAATACGTGTTTAAGGAAGAGGACAATTGATGACATTCCTTGCAGAAGATGTTCTTAAAATGGATGGAATGTGAGTTTTCAAGGCATGTCAAATTGAATTGCTAACCTTAATAGACCCAATTCCTACCGTTTGAAATTTAATTATAAGTTTTTTGTGAATCACACAGCCCACGCACACATAAAGACATGCACCTGTACACACACACAAACACACACACAGAGAAGACACGCGAAAGAGGGGGAGGAAGTGAGAAATCCCACTAATGAAGCATCCCCAAAGAAAATACCATAAAAGGGAAAGGTACAGAGAATTCAAGTCAGAAGTCAACCAAATTGATAGAGTGAACTTCTTACCTAACAATAATTCATTCAGCATTCAAGACGAAAGTCTCCCATCAATACAAACATTTTGTAGTTGTAGTTGAAATTACAAAAATAATAATAATCATAATAATGAAATAAAATAAAATAAAACAAACAAACAAACAAAAAAACGAGAAATGATCCATCAGAAAACAAGAAATATTAAACAAGCTCGACCTCTGTTGCCCATAGGAGGTTTCCTTTGACTATAAAGATACACATAGCTTGAAAGGGAAGAAATTTGGAAACCTAGGTTATCCTCTTGCCAAGGAGAAGAGAGCCAAAGTGATGTGCCTAAGTCATCTAGAGTGATTTTATGCCTTTGAGAGACCAAAGAGAGCGGAAGGTGTTTTGTCATGATGGAGCATAAAAACATGAGAAACCTGGAAGAACTGCCAACATATATACCAGAACATGGCTGTATCTAAACGATGGAAGCCTATGAACAGAGAGGAAGGTAGATGGGGTCTTTAATCCAATATTGTTGGGGACTATGATAACCAAGTTAAGCACAGCACAGATCATCTGGATGGAAAGGTGTTAAGGCATAACAGATGTCCACATTGGCTCTCGAGACCACCTGATCTTTGGGGATCCATGAATAAGATTGCGTCTTTGTCGACAGTTAGATATGTTCTTCCCAGCGGCAGACCTAACTTTGTCTATTGCAGGTCATGGGCTCGAGTCCAAATCCAGTCGTAATTCATGGAAGAGAAGTCAAAACCTATCCTGTGCACTTATGATCACGAAGGTATGAACACGGGAAGATATCACTTTCAAATTTGAAATACAACCATACCCTAAAAGTTGGAAAACACAACACACTCACGAACTAGCAATGAATGCAAGAAAGAAAATCCAAAGGAAATGCATAAAGAGCCATGAACAAAGGAATGTCAAGAAACTTAAGCAGTGATGCCAAAACATTTTATTGGGAAACCATAAAGGGTTAAACGCATGCATTTCCAAAATTTAAAAACACCAAAAAAATAAAAATAAAAAAAGGAACCTAACTGGACGCCTGAAGGAACAAGTAGAAGAAGAGCCGAATTCCAACGTTAACAGAAAAAATGAAATCATACATATGATTATCGAAATAAAGGAAATTCAAACAAACCAATAGAAAAAAAAATCAGGAGATCTCACACTTCAGTTCTGAAAACATGAACAAACTGCAGAAGCCATTACTGGGATACAGCAGGGAGACAAGCACACAGCTGAAAGTAAGAAACCACATGACAACTGGTAGAAAGGAAAAAAAGAATAACCTAAGAGGCACATGGACACATTTTTGCTAGCAAATCCAAGACCGGAGAGAAAAGGTTAAATTCCCAGACACCTAGAAACTCCCACGATTAGGTCAGGAAACCTACAAAATCTCAGCTCTCTAGTAGTGACTGAAGCGTTTGAAGCAGTAATCAAACACCTGCCAGCACACAGAGGGCCAGGTCCAAGTCATTTTCCTGGGCCACTCTTCTAGGTATTTAGTGAAGGCAATGTCATGTCTTCTCATCAATTTCAGAGATGGAAGAGGCAGGTAGACTCTAATTTCCAAGGATAAAGACCCAATTCAGATAAGGACATTTTAGGAAGCAAATCCCATGCCATTTCAATAAGGAAAGATAATAAAAATATAATTCTTTCCATTTCTCCCTGTGCATTCTTTAGGTTTTGAAAGAGTCACATAGTTTTTCTCCGAATTTTTTTGTTGAAAATCTTAGAATTCTTCTTGGAATTTTTTGGTCATTTTTTTGGTCACAGTATTCGCGGATCTTTTAGTTTCATATGCGACCTAGTTCTTTTCCTAATATATGCCACAGCTCCTGAACACCCATTAAGCAGTTCCCTTATTCCCTGCATGTGTCTCTTCTCTGTAACCCTCAGCTTGGTTTTCAGAATCCTGAGTCACTCTTGGTGGGTCTCCTTCTCTGCATTCTTCCCATTCAATTTTCCTTTCCTTTACTAAGGGCCAAGGTATTCCTCCTGAGGAACATATTGTGGAAAGCTATATGATATTTCCATTGGTCTGCCTGTCTTTTCCATTTCCCATCACCCAACATGGGACGTTCATGTCAAGGTAAGGTCCAGGGCTTCATCATCCCCGATGGCTGAGGAATCCTCTGTTACCAAGATGGACCACACCTTCTTCATCACTAGTCTGCAAGGACCTTGAGGCTCAGTCCACAGTTCTGCTCAAGTGGGCTTTGCAAGCCATCAATATAAGCCATCCCTTTCCTTTTGAGTAAAGAGACTTGGTCAACATGTCTACACCCGTTCCACTACAAGTACAGTTAACTAATGATGACAACAGGTGCTGTCCAGGCCTCTTCCTGAAGAATTAGCTATGATTCAGAAGGTCACTTTCCTCGAAGACTTTGCAAAGTTAAGGGAAAACCAGGTAGACAGAGCCCTAATCCCTTAACCTTGTGTTTCAGAACTCTAGGAGATGAGGACTAAGGCAGCACCATATATCCAGGCCCTCACCTTTTTCTTCAAAAAGAGACTTTCTGTCCGTTAGTCATCACTGACCCGTTGGGAAAAGACACTGACAATGGACTTGCTCACCCACAGGATGACAAACCCCATGGAGAGCTGTTGGTACCCAAAATGCCTCACTGTTTCTTGAGATCTAGAAATTTTAGTGGATATAGGACACCTTGCTGTCTCTGGAGAAATGTTGGCCTAAAGGAAGGTATAATGAACATCATTTTTTTCCCATTTATCTAGAAAGGAGAAGTGGGAAATCAACCCACAAGAAAACCTGAGTTCCTGATCAGGCTCAGTGGGCTCTTGTTCTGTCCTTCCCGGGGCTTCCTACCTAAAACCATAGGATACCAAGGTCATGGGAGAGGGACAGCTGCTTCAGTGAAGCCAGCATCTGTGATGTCACAATGCTTTGAGGTCATAGCCACCAATCCTCATAAAACCATGCCTCATCATTGCACTTGGTTGGAGTATTCATGGGTGTGCCAATAGGACCCTAGCCGTCCCAAACCGCTGGAGCCGCCTGGGTCTCTCACCAATGCAATTTGTGAAGCAAGTAGGTATCACCTTCTCCATGGCCCGATTCGTAGTGTTTGGTCCTGACTGTCAGCACCAGCCCTATGGATTTCGGAAAAGGCAAGAATCTCAATTTACCTAGTAGATATAAGCTCCCCACTGAGTGGATATCTTCATCTGGCCTGACCTGCCCTTATATCTAGGCTTTGAGAGTAAATATCTTTGGGAGGGGCAGTATCAATCTAAATTTACTGCATGAGGTCAATCTATGAATACTGCATAAACACAAAATGATTCCCTCTGGCAACCCAGGCTCTTACATTCCTCCCTATTTTTTGGAGATTAGTCCAATCCTTGATTTTTCATCCAGCTCTACATTCTCTGGTTTTAAAGGGTTTATTGAGCATGTTTGTAACATTTTTATCGCTCTCATTTCCTTTTGTACTTGACACTAGTGTACAGTCGGCTGTATATTTACACTAGTGTAAAGGACACTAGTGCACTGTCGGCTGATGAGTTACCCATTTACCGCTTCATAGAACCCTTTCCATTTTTTTCTAATTTCCGTTATCTAATTAACTACCTATACTTTACATAAACAGGTAAAAATAGGAGCAACAACAAACTCATAGTCTTTTCAGTCTTAGATTTAGTCCATGGTGAGCGGGATCTTTGGCTGTGGCTTCCACCTTTGGGGGTCATGTTCATCCTTGGCTCGTTTGAAGTGACATGCATGAATCCAGGCCCTGATGCGTTCTAATTTTACTGCTGTGGTGTGTTCAGGGTAACAGTAAAAGTTCCCATCCAGCAAGCTCCAAGCTCCCCACATGATAATGTCATATCTAAACCAAGTGATTGGGTTGGAGAGGATGTGGTTCCACCTCCGTCTCCATACCAGTGTGGGCAGTCTGGATCCCGGCATTTTTTTTTTTTTCAATAGAGACTGTAATGCCTGCAGTGAATGGAGTAAAGACTGATCAGTCATTTCTGCTAGGGCAACCTTTTGTAGCCAAGGACAGAGCGGGAGCAGGGGTTCTCCCAAACATTTCAAATGGGGTCACCCTGTTTAAATAGTGTGTGCATCTTGCCCTGAGCAGGGTGAAAGGAAGGAGATCCACCCATCCACTGCCCGTCTCCAGGGTTAGTTTTGTCAAGGTCTCTTTAAGAGTCCGGTTCATTCTCTCTACATACCCAGAACTCTGGGTCTGATAGGCACAATGTAGTTATCAATTTGTGCCCATGGTCTTGGCCAATTCCTGTGAGACTGAACTCAAAATGCAAGGCCATTGTCTGACCCAATCGTGAGAGGCAGCCCAGACCTAGGAAATATTTTTCTTGTAGCTTTCTGGCTACCACACCTGCCGTCTTATGTTTCTCGGAAAAAGCATCAACCTGGCCTGAAATGGTATCTACAAAAACTAACATATACTTGCCCCATATTTCCCGGTTTTATTTCTGTAATATCTATTTTCTAATAAATTCCTGGTATCCACCTCTTTTTCTTTCCCCTCTTCCAACTCTAGTTCCTCCCACATTAACTGCCTGCAACTGAGCACATCTATCAACTATATCCTGAACTATATTCCGTAATTTAGAAGCCTGGAACTGCTTGCCTTTAAGTTCATTGAGTTTGAGTGACCCCAAGTGATTACCCTAATGTATCTGGTCTACTAACTTCTTACCTAGTTTTCGAGGAAGAATTAAATTTCCTCTTTTAGTCTTAGCCCAGTCCCCTTATAATATATTTTAGCCATTTTTGTAAATACTTCAAATCTTACTCTGAATACTCCCGTTTATCTGGTAGGGATAGATCCAGGTGTGTAACCAGCTCTTGCATTGATTCTCTGGCTGCTTCCTTTAAATCTCGATCTGATAATTGTTTTTCTTTTGAAATCAGATTAGTCCCCTTTTGGTGTCACAAGAAATGCATAACAGCCACCTCTTTTGGGTCCCAATATTTCTCTTCTGTTTTAATTCCTTTTCCTTCAGCTGTTAATTGGTTCCTTTCTTTGTACATGTATATGGAGAGTAGCAAAGACATACGTGTGGTGCGTATTGATGTTGGTGGTTTTACCTTTAGCCATCTGCAGTGCCTTAGTGATTTCAATCAGTTCTGCTTGTTGTGACGAAGTTCCATGTGGCAGGGTGCTGCCCAGAATTACTGTTCAGGATAAACTACCACAGCCCTCACATACCTCACATACCTCTTTCCATGAACAGAGTCATTTCTGCTTCTGGGAAGGACATGTCTCTGAGATCCAGTCTTATTCCTGTGACTTGGTTTAGGACCTCCCCACAGTTGTGTGGATGGTCAGGCAGCTCCTCTGGGAGCTGTGTGGCTGGATTTAGCACCACTGGTGGCTGTGAGATCACTCTTGGTTTGTTGAGAAGGAGGGCCTGACACCCTGTCACTCGGGTGTTCACCATCATCAGTTAGTTGGAGTCTACGAAGGTCTGCGATAGCATGTGTGGTGGTCAAGATGAGATTTTGACCTAATGATCTAGCATTATATCTTATTTGATTAAGACCTTCAGGTCCAACAAATTCAATTCCATTTGTCATTCAAGCAACCCTTCACAGTTTCAGGTTACCATAACTTTGGAAGCCACTTAACAATTACCCATTAAAACCTTGAGGCAGACAAATAACTATCTCCACTTCAGATGCCATGCTCTCCCGCCAACAAGGGGGAGGGTCTAGGCAGTCCACTTCAGGACAGAGAAGGGAAAGAATTCCCCAAAACAAAGGGGATTTCGGCAGATGCTTGGGAATATTTTTTAAAGTTTTTGTCTCAAGGTCGGTTCATCCCACAGTGCCAGTTCTGCTTCCTAAATTTGGTCCATTAGGCACTCATATTCCACGCTCAGCTCCAATGAGCATCAGCATTGGGCAACTTAACTCACTCTTAGACTAACCCCAGTTGGCTACAGTCATAGTCCTTAACACACGAAATGAGTGAGTGAGAAGCCAGATATCTATTATGAAGAACAGAGAGATGAAAGCCAGAGTCCCTTTACTCTCTGCTTGCCCCATTCCTTCAATCATAACAAACAATACAACAGACAACCAGGCAAAGACAACCGTAGGCCCAACGATTCTTACCAATAACCTGCCACTTGTGGGGGTTTTCTTTATCCCCTGATTGCCTAGGAGGACCGAACCCCCAAACCGACCAGGGGGACTTAACCCCCTGAATGTCTAGGGGGTTCGAAACCCCCTGACTGACCAGGGGGACTCGAACCCCCTGGAGTTCTCCTAGGCGTATTTGAATCCCCTCTAACCGCCAAGGGGTATTCGAACCCCCTGACCATCTAGGGGGACTCGAACCCCCTGACCACCCAGGGGGACTTGAATCCCCATATGATCTACCAGCAGAGGATGGGGCATCTCCGCATCCACACCAGCTCTGGGGAGCATTGCTGCTGCCAGCTTCTACCAGTGGGACATACCCTGCAGCTCCATGCAGGATCCCATGATCTTACCTCCAGAGGCTTTTCCAAAAATTCCAATGCTGGCTCAGTTCTCAACATTTGAATTCTGGTGGCCCTCCAAAGATAGGGTCCTTATTCAAAGGAGCGAGACTGATACAAACTGAAGGTCAAGCAAACATTAATTTTGCACAAAGCATCGAGTATCATATTGACCAGTCAGGGCCTTCTCTTGCAAAGGGGAGACCCCTCCAGCCTCACAGACTAACATTTATAGCGGTAGTTTAGCCAGGCTATACAGAGGTGGTCAATGAGATAACAATACAGAAAAAACTGCACAGTCGTGCTAGTCGGCTATACCACAAAAACAAAAATGCTAGGTAACACATGGGTGGACAATTGGATCTCAATTTACCCTAGTAGATATATGCGTGCCTCTCTAATGGGATGTCTTCACCTGGCCTGATTCACCCTTGTATCTAGGCTTTGAGAGTAATCTCCTCTGGGAGGAGTAGGGTCAATTTAGTTTACTGCATGGGTTCAATATAAGTTTACTGGAGAACACAGCGGCCCTTATAACGAGTACCTGTAGCGTCTCTAGAAATCGAGGCAAAATGACTTCCAAATCATCAAAACTGACGATGTACCAAAGGAAGATTCTACATCCTAGAACCTTAGGTCCAGAATGGACTCATGTACTTGGAGTACACAGGAGAAAGCATGGAGCATGTTGGAAAAGACCCATAGCCCAAGTGAAGCCATCTGAAAGACTTCTGTGCCCGTTTCAGGAAGACAACTTGTATCTTCAAAAGGACGCATTGAAGAGGATTCAAATGTCAAAGAACCTGGAGCATTCCCACAGGGTCCTGCAGATACCCTCTGGAGAAGTACATGTAGATGTGATAGCACAAGCCTGCCTTCACACTTTCATGAACATTCCCCAAATGGTTTCATGGGATAAGCAAACAGTGCCTCTTGTGGAAGATGGGCGTGTATAATGGAGCCAGCTGAAGATGAACAGTGGCTCAACAAAGGGCCATTACAGAGCCACAGACAACGAATGCTACAGGTTGGTGAGGATATTCAGGAAGACAAGGAACTGGAGAATGAACATTGGAGCTCTGAGCGAAGGTCTGGCATTTGAGGATGGTGGGAGGTTCTCTGAACCTGGCTGCCTTCCATAGAGATCTAGGTCCAAATTAAAGAAAACATCCCCTGGCCACAGTCAATCCTTGTACCCTGGTTATGTTTTTGTCTTTTTGTCAAACGATGCACAGGCACATATTTGACAGAGAGACAGAGAGATCACAATCAGGGTGTAGAGCTGGAGAGGGAAAAGCTGACTTCCCTGAGCAGGGAACCTGAGACCAGAGTAAATGCCAAGACCCTGGGAACATGAGTTGAGCTGAAGGACGCCTCTGAACTGATAGACACAATCCATGACACAATCTTAGACTTCTGAATACGTCCTAGTTTTCGACATGAACCACTGCTCTGTCATTGTTCACAAATGCAGGGGAAATGGATTTTGGCTTGAGCTTGTATTGCTTGAGCTATCTGGCCTGCTTCGATAGCTGGTATAGTTTGTCCTCTTGAGGTAAGTGAGTTGGCTATGTACAAACTACACTCCCACGCATATTTAGGTAAAGAGAATTCCTCCATTGATAGCTTTTGCAGGGGGAATGAAACTATGTCTTGTGGTTCTATGCTTCTGTGGATGGTGATGTGAGTCCTCCTTGCCTCTGAATCTGGATCTCTGTTTCTGCTCCCAGATGAGGGACAGTTTTAGCTCTGAATTCAAAAATCCATGTTCAGCCTTTTTTTTCTCTAACTCCTACTTCTCCTACAATAAGCACCTCTTTCTATTCCTTGGAGTCGATGACTTTCTAAGCTCATTGTCATGTTTCATCATTCTCCTTCTTTCTTTGGATTTGCGTCCTTATTTACCAATCCTTTTCTGTCACGTCAAAAATTTGGTCCTTTCCTTCTGCCAGCTTCTTGGACTTTTCCTACAGTCTACTACCAATCTTTTATTCAGGAACTCTTTATTTATTTTATTTTATTTCATTTTATTTTTTTTTCTATCAGTTCAATCTAAGTGGTTTGAGACTCCCTGATATATTTCTACTTTCATTCCTCCATTGGGCGTGATATATGTGAAGTTTCACTCCGATACCTGGCCATGATCATTTCTTGTCTTCTTCCTTGGCAACAATTGATTCTTCCATCTTTTTCTTGGATATAGGTCTCTGACATTTTCTCAGTATTTGAAAAATCAATTCTGTTTTTTATCCTGATGGTAATTTCTTTAGATATAGACATCATGGAGTGCCCAAGGGCAGGCCCTTTAGGGAGTCTCGGGTATGTGTGTGTGGCATGCATGCCCTCTGCTGTTGTATCATAGCTGTCCCCTGTTCTTGAGACCAGTCATCTGCATAGGCTCTCTTTGCCAGCCTTTAGGTGTGTTTGGGGTCTGGGCTGAATAGGCTGAGGTTTAGCTTGGTGGGATCTGGTGTGCCTGTGAAAGGAGAAATTAAACCTACACAACAGAATGAAGGCCTGTAGCATTCTGTGGTCAGGGGACAGCCTGTGGACAGGGCTTTCTTCTAGTTCCCTATGGGATAATCTGTTCTCTTAAAATGAAGCAAGGTGGACTGAGGAACACAGTACCCTATGTGTTCCATGGTGATAATTTCGTGTTTGCAGGAGAGGCAATTAAAGCCCTCACCATCCTGTCTTTGGCCAGTAGCTCGGTCTTGATGCTGCCTGTGTGAGAGCCCCAAATTTCTTTTGCCCCCATCAAATCATCTCCAAGAACACTGCCTCTCACTAATGTACAGCCAGAACCCACCATCTTCCCACTGTGTCACCTGGTATTGTCTCTAATGGTGGTTTCCAGGCTGTCTTCACCTGGCTATTTGTTGGTGTTCTCTGCCAGAGAAATACAGTGTTCTTTTGAGTTGATATGCCAAGGCTGCTGATCTAAAATCTCCAGGCCTCAAGGCCCTTTGTTGGCATGAACTAGTACGATTCAGACCCCCTGATGGTCAGAATCCATGGAATTGGAGAACGTACTCCTTGTGGGTTCCAAGTGTGCTCCGATCTCTTGTGGCTTTGTCCATTGCATTGTCTCACTGCCTTCTGAATTACCAACTTCCCACTTTCCCCCTAAAAATGTCTCCAATCTTCTCCCATAGTGTTTTCAACTTTTTCTCTCTTTTGCTATGGAGTTTGCTTTGTAGGCTCCAGTTCACTTCTGCCATGTTGAAGTTGATGTGGTAATCTTCCTGTTGTTTTCCTGGCTAAAGACAAGTCTGGAGTTCCCAGACACTACTACCATCTCACTGTCCTGAAAAAGCCCCACAGAATCTTACCCAGCCATAAGCAAGAATGAATTCTTGCCACTTGCCTCATGTGGCAGAATTGTGGAGAGCATTAGCCTTATGTCACATCTATCAGTCCCAGAAAGACAAATAACATA
This sequence comes from Mustela lutreola, assembly GCF_030435805.1. Lineage (NCBI taxonomy): Eukaryota > Metazoa > Chordata > Mammalia > Carnivora > Mustelidae > Mustela > Mustela lutreola. The sequence continues at coordinate 2,721,291 of NC_081309.1, forward strand.
CAATTATACTCTCTCATGACTGTCCAGAGACATATGAGAAAGCAAGGGAAAAAGGAACAAACAATACGACACTAACCAGGCACACAAAATGTGGTGTTTGTTGAGGTCAGGTTTGAGCGAATATGTGTTTATCAAAGAGGACAAAAGATGACATTCTTTGTAGGAAATGTGGCTGAAAGAGAGGGAATGTGAGTTTTCAAGGCATGTCAAATTGAATTGCTATCCATTAAATACCGACTTCCTATCTCCATCAATTTAATTATAATTGTTATTTGAAACACACTCAGACAGCTCACACACACACACACAGATAAGACACACAAAGATGGGGAGGAAGTGAAGAACAGCAGTAATGAAGCAAACCTAAAAGAAAAGCACTGAGAGAAAAGGATAAATTCCAAGACACATATTCACTCCAAAGATTAGGTCAGGAAACCTACAAAATCTCAGCTCTGTAGTAGTGACTAAAGTGTTTGAAGCAGTAATCAAACCCCTTTCAACAAACAGATGGTGAGCTGCAAATCATTTCCTGTTCAACTCTTCTAGACATTTAGGGAAGGAAATGCCATTTTCTTCTCATCGGTTCCAGAAATGGAGGAGGTGGATGAACTCTAATATACTAGTATAAAGACCCAATTCAAATAATGACATTTTAGGAAATAAATTATATTACATTTCAATAATTAAACATAATAACAATATAATTCTTTCCTTTTCTCTGTCTGTCTTCATCTGCATTTGAAAGGGCCAGCTTGTTTTTGTTTTATTATTTTGTACTGTTGAGGAAGCCAGCCTGCCATCCATCATCCATTTTTGACAGAGTATTCAGTGATGCTTTAGTTCCATATATGACCTAGTACTCCTCCTAAGATATGCCAGAACTCTTCAACACCCATTAGCCAGTTCCCTCATTGCCTGCATGTCTCTTTTTTTCCTTGTCTCTCAGCTTGATTCCTCAGAGTTCTGAGTTACTCCTGGTTTGTCTCCTTCTCTGACTTATCCCCCTTCAGTTTTTCCTTCTTTCTAATAAGGGCCATGGTATTCCTCCTAGGGTTCATATGAGAGAAGCCATATGATATTTCCCTTTGTCTCCTTGCCCTTTTCATTTCACAAACCCAGTCCTGTGGCATTCATGTGAGTGCAAGAACCAAGAGTTCATCCTCCCTAATGGCTGAGGAAAACTCTGTTGCCAATATGGACCACACCTTCTTTATCCACTAGTCTTTGCAAGGACATTGAAGCTCAAACCTCAGTTCTGTTCAAGTGAGCCTTGAAGGCCATCGATATAGGCCATTAATTTTCCTTTGATTAAAGAGACTTGGTCAACAGGGTTATAGCCATTTACACAGTAGGTAGAGATAAATAATGGTAATAAGGAGTGCTGTCCATTGCTCCTCCTTAAGGATTAGCTATTATGTATAATGTCACTCTCTCATCCAGAGGATAACAAACCTCAGAGAGACGGGATGATATACAAGACACTTTGTTGTTTCTGATATCTCCAGAAATTTCAGAAGAAAAAGGAGAACTTTGCCATCTCTGGAGAAATGTGGCCTAAAAGATCATATACTGAACTTCATTTTCTTTTCTCTTTATCTAGAAAGGGGAAGTGGTAAGTGAACACACAAGATAACCTGAGTTCTTGATCAGGATCAGAGGGTTCTTTTTCTGCCCTTCCCATGGCTTTCTATCTAAAACCATAGGTTTCAAAGGTCATGAGAGAGAAATTGTTGTTTCAGTGAATCCCACTTCTGTGATGTTACCAAGCTTTGATTTGAGCTCATAGCATCCTCTCCTCCCCCAAAGCACTCCTGATAACTACATTTGGATGGAGCAGTCATGGGTGGGCCAAGAGAATCCCAAGCCCACCCCAACCATGGGGGCTGCTTTTGTGTCTCAGCAAGACATTTTGTGTAGCGAATCAGTGTCACCTTCTTTATGCTGAATTCACAGACTTTGCTCGTTACTCTCACCACCAGCCCTCTAAAATCCAGAGAAAAGCAAGGAACCATCATTCCAACTTACCCACAATAGGGCAAGAAAGAATCATGCATCAAACAATGACTAAGGAAAGGAACTCCACGTCCTGCACATGGCTATGATCCTCCCCCCAATTAGGGTGTTTCTGACCAGGAAAAGGGCCACCCAAGGAAAGCTCCAAGGGAATTCCTGGATACATGTCTGGAGTCTTCAACAGTGAGGACAGGAGTAACCCTATTATCTCTAGACATCATGCCAAATGGCCTCCGAATCTTTAAAAGTGTCCAAGCACCAACATCTGCTGTACACCCTAGACCTTGGTGGGCTGTGGTGTGCCTGTGAAAGGAGACATTCAACCAACTCAACAGAACGAAGGCCTGTATAAGGCTCTGATCGGTAGAAAGAATGTGGGCAGGGCTTTCTTCTAGTCGCCTCAGAAGAGTCTGTTCTTCTGGGACAAAGCAACTTGGACTAAGAATAGCAGTCCCAAAGATGTTCCACGGTTGGGACTTCATGTTTGCATGTTCAGCAGCTAATGTCCTCACTGCCCGATCTTTGGCCAGTAGCTTCATCTTTATGCTGCTGTTGCAAAAGCCCAAAATTTAATGTGCCCACTTTGAGTCATCTCCACGAACACTACCTGTCATGGATGCAATGTCAGAAACCACCATCTTCCTACTGTGTCTCCTGGTATTGTCTATGATCATGGTTTCCAGGCTGTCTGCACCTTGTTGCTTGTTGGTGTACTCTCTAGGAGAAACAGAGTGCTCTCTCCAGTCGATGGCTGCTGCAAAGCCTGCGGATCTGAAATCTCCGGGTCTCAAAATTCTTTGTTGGCAAGAACTCATGCCATTTGGAACCTCTGCTGGTCGCAGCCACTGGCACTGAGAAACATGCTCCTTGTGGGTTTCCAGTGTGCTCCTCTCTCCTGTAACTTTGTTCTTTGCATTGGCTCACTGCTCTCTGTAGCACCAAATACACACGTCTCCTCTAAACCATGTCTCCAGGCTTCCCCCAAAGTATCTGTGACTTCTGTTCTCTTTTGCTGTGGAGTTTTCTTTGTAGGCTTCAGGTCCATTTCCACCATGTTGTACCTGATGTGGAAATCATCCAGTTGTGGTCCTGGCTAAAGACAAGCCTGGAGTTCCCAGACACTACTACCATCTCACTGTCCTCCAAAAGCACCACAGAATCTTACCAAAAATGAATTCTCACAACTTGCCTCATATGGCAGAATTGTGGAGAGCATTGGCGTATGTCATATCTATCAGTTTCAGAAACACAAATAACAGGATTTCACTCTTTCACGGTAGTCAAGGTACCTGTGAAAATCAAGGGAAAAGGGGACAAACACTATGACTCTAACCAGACACCTAAAATATGGTGTTTGATTAAATGCAGGATAGTGAGATCATGTGTATATAAAAGAGGACTAAATGGGATGTTCTTTGCAGGAAATGTGGCTGAAAGTGATGGAATGTGGGTTTTCATGGCATATCAAATTGAATTGCTATTCATAAAAGACCAATTTCCTATCTCTTGAAATTTCATTATAAGTGTTATGTGAAACACAAACAGACAATACACACAGACAAAACAGGCACACATACACTCTCACACACAAAAGACAGGGAAGAAGTGAGGATTCGGACTAAAGGAAGCAAACTCCAAACAATTATCATAAAGGGGAAAGGCACAGAGAATCTGAGTCAGAAAACACCAAAAATGAGAACGTTAATTCCTTACCTATCAATAATTGGTTCAAGTATTTAGGACTAAATTCTCCCATCACTGCAAACAAATTGTTGGACTGGATGAAAATTTAGGAAAAAAAAAAAAAGCAAAAAAATAAAGCAAAAAAGGTCAACAATAAAACAACAGAAACAAAACAAGCTCGACCTTATGTTGGCCATAGGAGATCTCCTTCGATGATAAAGAGAGACATAGTTTGAAAATGAAAGAATTGGGAAGACATAGGTTATGCAATTGGCAAAGAGAGAACAGCCGAAGTGATTGTGCCTATAGCAGATAGAGAAATTTTATGCCTTCGAAAGAGAAAAGATTATCGGAAAGAGTTTTGCCTTGATAGAGCATCAAATCATCAAAAACTTGGAAGAATTGCCAATATATACACCACTAACGTGGGTGTATCTAAATTTTGGAAGCATATGAACAGGAAGGAAGGGAGATGGGGACCACAATTTAATATCGTTGGAAACTACGATATCCACTTTCAGCACAGGACAGATCATCCAGATGGAAAGGTGGTAAGGAATAACAGACGTCATCATGTTTGAGTTTGGGAAAATATGCTTAAGATTGTGTTCCTGAGGACCATAAGAGAAGGTCTTCCCAAGGGTCGACCTAACATTGTCTATCTTAGATCCTGTGCTGGAGTCCAAATACAGTTGTAATTAATAGAAGAAAATTCAAATCCTATCTTGGAAATTATGACCACGAAAATATGATAATGGAAATAAATCACTTAGGAATGGGAAACACAGCCAGACACTAATATGTGGAAAACACACCACACTCCCGGACTAGCAGTGAGTCAAAGAGGGGCAATCAAAAGGAAAATCAGAAAGTACCTTGAACAAAGGAAAGTCAAGAAACATATGGGATGATTCCAAAATATTTTATGGAGAAAGAATATATGGTTAAATGCGTTTATTTTGAAAAATTAAAAGCACCGAATAAAAGCCTTCTAACCGAAAGCATAAGAATCTAGAAAAAGATGTAACAAACCCCAAAGTGAACAGATAAAAGATATAATATATATGATCATTGAAATAAAAGAAATACAAACAAAGCAATAGGAAAAAATCAGGAGAACTCTCACGTCAGTTTTGAAAACTTTAACAAACTGGAGGAGCCATTACCTGGATTCACCAGGGAAACAAGGGTATAGTTGAAAGTATGAGACTACATGACAATTTATCGAAAGGGAAAAAAATAACCTAAAGGACCCATTACACAATCATGACAGCAAATACAAGAACTGTGAGATAAGGATAAAATGCAAGACACATCAACTCCCAAGATTGGGTCAGGAAACCTAGAAAATCTGAGCTCTCTACTAGTGACTAAAGTGTTTGAAGTAGTAATCAAACACCTCTCCAAAACAGGAGGTCAAATCCAAATCTTTTTCCTGGTCAGCTCACCTAGACATTTAATGAAAGCAATGTCGTTTCTTCTCAGTGATACCAGAAATAGAGGAGGCGGGTAAACTCTAATTTACAAGGATAAAGATCTAATTCAGATAAGGACGTTATCAGAAACAAATTCCATGCTGTTTTAATAAGAAAGAATAATAAAAATATAATTCTTTAATTTTCTCTGTGTTCACCTCCTTTTCAAAGGGCGAGTTTGTTTTTATTTTATTTTATTTTATTTTTGTTATGTTGAGGAAGCCAGCCTCTCATCCATCATCTGTTTTGACAGAGTATTCATGGATGCTTTAGTTCCATATACGACCTAGTGCTCCTCCTAATAACAACTCCTCAACACCCATTAGCCAGTTCCCTCATTTCTTGCATGTCTCTCTTTTCTCTAACCTTCAGTTTGGTTCCTCAGAGTCCTGAGTCACCCCTGGTTTGTCTCCTTCTCTCACTTCTTACCCTTTAGTTTTCCCTTCTTCATACTAAGGCCCATGGTATTCCTCCTGGGGTACATATGAGAGAAGCCATATGATATTTCGTTTTGTCTGCTTGCCTTTTTCATTTCACATCACCCAGTCGTGCGGCATTCATGTAAGTGAAAGGAGCAGGGGTTTATTTTCTATGATGCCTGAGGAATACTCTGTTGCCAATACGGATCACACTTTCTTTATCCACTAGTCTTTGCAAGGGTATTGCAGCTCCATCTACACTTCTCGAGTGGGCATTGATATAGTACATTCCTTTTCCTCCGATTAAGAGACTTCGTTAACATGGCTATGCCCATTACCGCAGTAGGTAGAGTTAACTAATGATAACAAGAAGTGCTCTCCAGGGCTTTTCCGTAAGGATTAGATATCATATAGAATTCCACTCTCCTTGAAGAATTTGCAAAGGTGTTTAAGGTAAAAACAGGTAGACAGAGCCCTAATCCCTTATGACTCCTGTTTCAGAACACTGGGTGCTAAGGACACAGACAGCACAATACATTTATTCCCTAACATTTTTTCTTGAAAAGGGACTTTCCATCCCTTAGTCATCACTAACCCATATGAAGAAGTCTCTGAGAAAGGACTCTCTAAACCACAGGATGACAAACCTCAAAGAGAGCTATTGATACCCAAGAGGCCCCACTGTTTCTTGAGATCTTCAGAAATTGCAGTTGAAATAGGAAAACCCTGCCATCTCTGGAGAAATGTTGGCCAAATGGATGGTATACTGAATGTCATTTTCTTTTTTCTTTGTCTAGAAAGGCAAAGTGGGAAATTAACACTCAAGATGACCGAGTTTTTGTTCAATCTCAGAGGGCTCCTTTTCTATCCTTCCTGGAGCTTCATACCTAAAGACATAGGACTCAAAGGTCATGAGAGAGGAACTGCTGTTTCAGTGAGACCAACTTCTTTGATGTCGCCAAGTTTGAGGTTAGCAACCACTCCTCTCCAAAGCATACCTGATCACGGCACTTGGCTGGAGTAGTCATGGGTGGACCAAGAGTATCCCAGGCCCTCCCCAACAGCTGGAGCTGTCTGGGTCTCTCACCAAGGCAGTTTATGAAGCGAGTCGGTGTCACCTTCCCCATGGCCGAATTTGTAGTCTTTGGTCATGACTGTCAGCACCAGCCCTCTGGACTCCGGAGAAAGGCAGGAATCCACCATTCCATCTTACCAACGATAGGCCAAGGAAGAGTCAGGCGTCAAACAATGACTGAGGGGAGGAACTCCACACTGAACACATGGCTATGGTCCTCCCTCCCTATCAGGGCACTTCTGACCAGGAAATTGGTCACCCAAGGAAAGCTCCCAGGTAACACCCACAACCAAGCCAAAAACATGTCTGGAGTCTTCAATAGAAAGGACATGAGTATCCCTAGTATCTCAAGATATTGGGCCATAATGGCCTCCCGTTCTTTAGAAGTGAACAAGCACCAAAAGCAGACTCATTACCCGAAAGGCCTCATCACCTGAGGCCCAGGACAGACTCAAGTACTTGGATTTCACAGGAGCAAGTGTGGAGCATGTTGGAAGAGACCCATAGACCATGTGAATTCATCTGAAAGACCTTCATCCCCATTTGAAGATAACAACGTGTATCTCCAAAGGGATGCATTGAAGAGGATTCAAATGTTGAAGAACCTTGAGCATTTCCACAGTTTGGCGCAGCTACTTTCTTGGAAAATGAATGGATATGTGGCAGCACAATCCTGCCTTAGTGCTCTCATGATCATTCCCCTAGTGGTAACATATCATGTGATAAGCAAACAGTGCCTCTTGTGGTAGTGGGGATGTTCTAATGAAGCCAGGAAAGGATGACAATGTGTCAACAAGGGGGCATTACAGCGGGACAGACATCAGATGCTACAGGTTGGTGAGGCGATCCAGAAAGACAGAGAACAGGAGAATGAACAAGGAAACTAAGAGTGACAGTCTGGCATTTTAGGATGTGGGATGTTCTTTGTACCTGGCTGCATTCCACTGGGACCTAAATCCAAATTAAATAAACCATCCTCTGGACCCAGTCAATTTTTTTACAGTTTTTGTTTTTATTTTTGTCAAAATATGGGCATGCACTATTTGGTAGAGAAACAGAGATATCACAATTGGGGGTGGAGCTGGAGAGATAGAAGCAGACTTGCCTTTTAGCAGGAACTTGAGACCAAGTTCGATACAATGACCCTGGGATCATTAGTTGAGCTGAAGGCCGCCTCTGAATCTATGGACACACCACAGGACCCAATTTTTGTCTTGTGAATACCTCCTAGTTCTAGACAAGAACAGCTGCACTGCCATTGCTCAGAAATGGAGGGGATACGGTATTTAGACTTGGCAGGTGTTGCTTGCTCTATCTGACCTGCTTCTAAACCTGGTATAGCTTTTAGTCTTGAAGTCAGTGACTTGGCTATGGACAAACTACTCTCCCAAGCATATTTGGGTAATATAATTCCTCCATTGCTAGGTATTCCAGGGGGAACAACACTATGTTTTCTGGGACTCTGCTTCTGTTGATGGTGATGGGACACCTCTGTGCCTCTGAATCAGGATCTCTGTTTCTGCTCCCAGATGAGGGACACTTTCAGCACTGATTTCTCAAAGAAATGTTCAGCCATCTTTATTTATCTCACTCCTAGTTCTCCTACAATAGGAACATTTGCATTCCTTGGAGTCGATGACTTCTCTAAGCTCATTGTCATGTTCCATCATTATAATTTGATCCTCTGCTTCTTCCAGGTATATCGCCTTTGCATCCAGTCTGCTACCCATCTTTCATCAGGGCCTCATTTTTTTTAGTTTTTTAATCTCTTTTATTTCTGTGGTTTGAGACTCCCCAATGACTTCTATGTTTTTCTGATGTACAGTGAGCATCCTGGCTGCTGCTTTCCATCCTCCCTCGGTCCTGGTACATGTACAGGTTTCACTTCATTGCTTGGCCTTGATCATTTCTTGTTCTATTTCTTCAGTAGCAATTGATTCTTCCATATTTGAATTGGAATTAGGTCTCTCTCTTGTTCTCTGTATTCGAAAAGCTGATTCTTTTTTCTAACGTGAAGGTAATTTTTTTTGGAAGAAGAGATCATGGAGTGGCCAAGGGATGGCCTAAGAGGGAGTCTCGATTGTTTGTGGCATGAATGCCCTCTGCTATTGTGTTGTGGCTCTCCCCTGTCATTGAGGCCAGTCATCTGAAGAGGCTCTCCTTGCCTGCAGTTTTGATTACCTAGTTTCTGGGTTGAATACAGTGAGGTTTATCTTGGTGGGCACTGGTGTGCATGTGAAAGGAGACCTTTAAACAACTCAACAGAACGAAGGTTGCAGAATGCTTTGCTCATGAGAGAGCATGTGGGTAGGGAGAGAGTCTGTTCTCCTCGAACTAAGCAACTTGGGTGAGGAAGGCAGTCCCCCCTGTGTTTGACTGTTGGGACCTCGTGTTTGAAGGGTAGGCAGTAATGTGCTCACAGTCCTATCTTTGGCCAGTAGCTCCGTCTTTATGCTGCTTTTGTGAGAGCCCAAAATTTCTTATGCTCCCATTGAGTGATCTCCACAAACACTGCCTCTCACACATGCACTGTGAGAACACACCATCTTCCCATTGTGTCTCTTGGTATTGTCTTTTTTCATGGTTTCCAGGCTGTCTGCACCTGGTTGCTTCTTGCTTGTTGGTGTCCTCTCAAAGAGAAACACAGTGTTATCTCGAGTCGATGTCTGCAAAGCTGGCAAATCTGAAATCTCCGGGTCTCAAAACCCACTGTTGGCAAGAACTCATGCCATTTGGAACCTCTGCTGTTCACAGCCAATAGCATTGGGAAACATGCTCCTTGTGGGTTCCCAGTGTTCTCCACTCTCCTATAACTTTGTCTTTTGCATTGTCTCACAGCCCTCTGAAGCACCAACCACCCACTTTCCCCCTAACCATATTTCCAATCTTGCAACTTATTCTCTCTTTTGCTATGGAGTTTGCTTTGTAGGTACGAGGTCCATTACTGCCATGTTTAAGTTAATGTGGTAATCTTCCTGTTGTGTTCCTGGCTAAAGACAAGTCTGGAATTCCCAGACACTACTACCATCTCACTGTCCTGCAAAGCCCCACAGCCATAAGCAAGAATGAATTCTTGCCACTTGCCTCATGTGGCAGAATTGTGGAGAACATTAGCCTATATCACATCTATCAGTCCCAGAAAGACAAATAACATAGGATTTGACTCTCTCCTGGTAGTCAAGAGAAATATGAAAAAAACAAGGGAAAAGGGGACAAAGAATACGACTCTAACCAGGCACCCAAAATTTGGAGTTTGTTTGAAGACAGGTTGGTGATATCACGTGTTTATAAAAGAGGACTAAATTGGACATTCTTTGTAGGAATGTGGCTGAAAGTAATGGAATGTGAGTTTTTAAGGCATATCAAATTAAATTTCTATCCAAAGAAGACTGACTTCTATCTCTTCAAATTTCAAATTATGTGTTATGTGAAACACAGAGACAATACTCACACACACAGATAAGACACACAAAAGATAGGTAGGAAGTGAATAATTGCACTAAAGGATGGAAACCCCAAATAAAATACTACAAAGTAGAAGTCACAGAGAATCCACATCAGAAGCCAACCGAAATGAGAAAGATAAGTCCTTACCTATGAACAGTTAGTTCAAGTATTCAGGAATAAGTTCTCGTACCACTAGAAACAGATTGTTGGGCTGGATAAATAAAAATAAAAAGGGTAAAAAAATCCAACAAGAAAAGATAAAAAAAAAACCACAACAATCTCAACCTTTTGTTGCCCATAGGAGATTTCCTTATAATATAAAGATACGAATAGCTTGAAAGTGAGGGAATGGGGAAGACATAGGTTATGCAATTGTCAAGGAGAAGAGAGCCAATGTGATTGTGCCTATAGCAGATAGATTTTATTCCTTCGAGAGACAAAAGGTTACTGTAAGGTGTATTGTCTTTGTGGATTATCAAAACGTAAGAAACTTGGAAGAACTGACAATATATACACCACCAACGTGGGTGTATTTAATTTTGAAAGCATGTGAAAAGAAAGGAAGGGAGTTGTGGAACTCCATCCAATATATTTGGGGACTAGGATGTCCACTTTTTGCATAGGATAGATCATGCAGAAGGAAAGGTATTAAATATTAACAGACATCATCATGGGCTCTCTAGACACCTTGAGTTTTGGGGAAGCATGCATAAGTTGTGTCTCTGGTGACCATAACAGAAATTCATCCCAAGGGAAGACTTAACATTGTCTATCACAGATCCTGTGCTGGAGTCCAAAACAAGTCCTAATTAATGGAAGAAAATTCAAAACCTATCTTGTATACTTATGACCACAAAGGTATGAAAATGGAAAGAAATCACTCTCCAAAGGTAAATACAGCCATGCACTAATAGGTGAAAAACACAACACACTCATGAACAACTAATGAATCAAAGAAATGAAATTGAAAGGAAAATCAGAAAGTGCCATGAACAATGGAAAGTAAAAAAAAAAAAAAAATGGGATGATGCCAAAACATATTATGAAGAAAATATATAAGGTTAAACGCATGTATTTCAAGCAATTAAAAACACAGGAAAAAAGCAACCTACCTTGATGCCATAAGGAACTGGAAAAGGACAAACAAACTCCAAAGCTAACAGACAAAATGATATAATACAAATGCTCATTGAAATAAAAGAAATACAAACAAACCATTAGGAAAAAGTCAGGAGAACTCACATGTCAGTTTTGAAAACTCACAAACTGAAGAAGCCATTACCTGGATAAAACATGGAGACAAGCACACAGTTGGAAGTTTGAGACCACATGACCCTGATAGAAGGGAAAAAAAATAACCTAAAAGACCCGTCTGCACAATTATGTCAGCAAATCCAAGAACTGAGAGAAAAGGATAAATTCCAAGAAACATATCAACTCCCAAGATTAGGTCAGAAGACCTACATAATCTGAACTTTCTACTAGTGACTAAGGCATTTGAAGCAGTAATCAAACACCTGCCAACACACAGAAGGCCAGGTCCAAATCATTTTCCTGGTCAACTCACCTAGATATTTAATGAAGACAAGGTCATTTCATTTCATCAATTCGAGAATTGGAGGAGGCATGTATATTCTAATTTAGAAGTATAAAGACCCAATTTAGATAAGGAAATTATAGGAAACGAATTCCATGCCATTTTAATAAGTAAAGATAATAAAAATATACTCCATTCCTTTTCTCTGTCTTCAACTGCTTTGAAAGGGCCAGTTTGTTTTTATGTTAATTTTTTTGTTACGTTGAGGAATACAGCCTGTCATCCATCATAGCTTTTTGACAGATTAGTCGCTGATGCCTTAGTTCCATATACGACCTAGTGTTCATCATAAGCTATAACACAATTCTTTTTTTTTTCCTTTTTTAAAAATTCATTTATTTTCAGCATAATAGTGTCATTATTTTTATTTTTAATTTATTTATTTTCAGAATAATAGTATCATTATTTTTCACCACACCCAGTGCTCCATGCAACCCATGCCTTCTATAATTCCCACCACCCACTGGTACCCCAACCTCCCACCCCCTGCCACTTTAAACTCCTCATATTGTTTTTCAGAGTCCATATTCTCTCATGATTCACCTCCCTTTCCAAATCCCCAGCTCCCTTCTAACTCCAATGTCCTCCATGCTATTTGTTATGCTCCACAAATAAGTGAAACCATATGATAATTGACTCTCTCTGCTTGACTTATATCACTCAGCATAAGCTCTTTCAGTCCCGTCCATGTTGGTACAAAAGTTTGGTATTCATCCTTCCTGATGGAGGCATAATACTCCATAGTGTATATGGACCACATCTTCCTTATCCATTTGTCCATGGAAGGGCATCTTGGTTCTTTCCACAGTTTGGCGACCATGACCATTGCTGCTATAAACATTGGGGTACAGATGGCTCTTCTTTTCACTACATCTACATTTTTGGGGCAAATACCCAGTAGTGCAATTGCAGAGTCATAGGGAAGTTCTACTTTAATTTCTTGAGGAATCTCCATACTTTCTCCAAAGAGGCTGCACCAACTTGCATTCCCACCAACAGTGTAAGATGGTTCCCCTTTCTCCACATCCCCTCCAACACATGTTGTTTTCTGTCTTGCTAATTTTGGCCATTCTAACTGGTGAAAGGCGATATCTCAATGTAGTTTTAATTTGAATTTATCTCATAGCTAGTTATGATGAACATTTTTTCATGTGTCTTATAGCCATTTGCATGTCTTCATTGGAGAAGTGTCTGTTCATATCTTCTGCCCATTTTTTGATATGATTGTCTGTTTTGTGTGTGTTGAGTTTTAGGAGTTCATTATAGATCCTGGATATCAAGCTTTTGTCTCTACTGTCATTTGCACATACCTTCTCCCATTCCGTGGGTTGCCTCTTTGTTTTCTTGACTGTTCTCTTTGCTGTGCAGAAGCTTCCGATTTTGATGAAGTCGCAAAAGTTCATGTTTTCTTTTGTTTCCTTTGCGTTTGGAGACATATCTTGAAAGAAGTTGCTGTGCCTGATATCAAAGAGATTACTGCCTATGTTCTCTAGGATTCTGGTGGACCCCTGTCTCACGTTGAGGTCTTTTATCCATTTTGAGTTTAACTTTGTGTATGGTGTAAGAGAATGGTCGAGTTTCATTGTCTTACATATAGCTGCTCAGTTTTCCCAGCACCATTTATTGAAGAGACAGTCTTTTTTCCACTGTATATTTTTTCCTGCTTTGTCGATTATTTGACCATAGAGTTGAAGGTCCATATCAGGGCTCTCTACCCTGTTTCACTGGTCAATGTGTCTGTTTTTATGCCAGTACCATGCTGTCTTAATGATCACAGTTTTGTAGTAAGGCTTGAAATCATGTAACGTGATGCCCCCAGTTTTATTTTTGTTTTTTAACATCTCCTTCATGATTCAGAGTCTCTTTTGATTCCATTCAAATTTTAGGATTTTTTGCTCCAGCTCTTTGAAGAATACCAGTGGAATTTTGATCGGAATAACATTAAAAGTATAGATTGCTCTAGGCAGTATGGGCATTTTACAATGTTTGTTCTTCGGATCCAAGAGCGTGGAATGGTCTTCCATCTTTTTATGTCTTCTACAATTTCTTTCATGAGTGTTCTGTAGTTTCTTGAGTACAGATCCTTTACCTCTTTGGTTAGGTTTATTCCCAGGTATCTTATTGTTTTTGGTGCTATAGTAAATGGAATCAATTCTCTAATTTCCCTCTCTGTATTTTCATTGTTAGTATATAAGAAAGCCACTGATTTCTGTACATTGACTTTGTATCCTGCCATGTTGCTGAATTGCTGTATGAGTTCTGGTAGTTTGGGAGTGGAGTCTTTTGGGTTTTCCATATAAAGGACCATGTCATCTGCAAAGAGAGAGAGTTTGACTTCTTCATTACCAATTTGGATACATTTTATTTCCCTTTGTTGTCTGATTGATGTTGCTAAGACTTCTAATATTATGTTGAACAAGTGTGGTGAGAGTGGGCATCCTTGTCTTGTTCCTGATCTCAATGGGAAGGACGAAAGTTTTCTCCCATTCAGGATGATATTTGCTGTGGGTCTTTCTTAGATAGATTTGATGAAGGTCAGGAATGTTCCCCCTATCCCTATACTTTGAAGCGTTTAAATCAGGAACGGATGCTGGATTTTGTCAAATGCTTTTTCTGCATCAATTGAGAGGAATATGTGGTTCTTCTCTCTTCTCTTATTAATTTGTTCTATCACATTGATTGATTTGCGAATGTTGAACCATCCTTGTAGCCCAGGGATGAATCCCACCTGGTCATGGTGGATAATCTTTTTAATGTGCTGTTGGATCCTGTTTACTAGGATCTTATTGAGAATCTTAGCATCCATATTCATTAGTGATATTAGTCAGAAAATATGCTTTTTGGTTGGGTCGTTGCCTATTTGGGGGATCAGGGTAATGATGGCTTCATAGAAAGAGTCAGGAAGTTTCCCTTCTGCTTCAATATTTTTGAAACATCTTCAGAAGAATAGGTGTTATTTCTTCTTTGAAAGTTTGGTAGAATTCTCCGGGGAATCCATCAGGTCCTGGGCTCTTGGTTTTTGGGAGGTTTCTAATCACCACTTCAATCTCGTTACTAGATATTGGTCTATTCAGGTTGTCAATTTCTTCCTGATTCAATTTTGGGAGTTTATAGTTTTCCAGGAATGCATCCATTTCATCTAGGTTGCTTAGCTTATTGGCATATAACTGTTGATAATAACCTCTGATGATTGTTTCTACTTCCTTGTTGTTCATTGTGATCTCTCCCTTGTCATTCAAAATTTTATATATTTGAGCTTTCTCTCTTTTCATTTGGATTAATGTCACCAATGGCTTATTGATCCCATTGATCAATAAGCTTCTAGTTTCATTGATACGTTCTACTGTATCTCTGGTTTCTACCTCATCGATACCAGCTCTCATCTCCATTATGTCCCTTCTTATCTGTCGAGTTGGTTTGATTTGTTGTTGATTCTCCAGTTCTTTAAGGTGTAGAGAAAGCAGCTGTGTTCTGGATTTTTCAGGTTTTTTTTTGTGGAGGCTTGGATGGCTATGTATTTCCCTCTTAGGACCAACTTTGCTGTATCCCATAGGTTTTGGATCAAAATGTCTTCATTGTCATTGGTTTCCATGAATTGTTTCAGTTCTTCCTTGATCTCCTGGTTGATCCAAGCATTTTTAAGCAAGATGTTCTTTAGCTTCCAGGTGTTTGAGTTCCTTCCGAACTTTTCCTTGTGATTGAGCTCAAGTTGCAAAGCATTGTGATCTGAGAATGTGCAGGGAGTAATCTCAGTCTTTTGGTATCGGTTGAGTCCTGATTTGTGACCCCAGTATGTGGTCTATTCTGGAAAAGGTTCCATGTGCACTTGAGAAGAATGAGTATTCTTTTGCCTAGGGTGGAATGTTCTGCATATCTATGAGGTCAATCTGGCCCAATGTGTCATTCAATGATCTTGTTTAATTATTCATTTTCTGCTTCGATGATCTGTCTATTTCTGAGAGAGGCGTGTTAAGATCTCCAACGATTTGTGTATTCATATCAATATGATTCATATCTTGATTAACAATTTTCTTATGTAATTGGCTTCTCCCATATTGGGAGCATATATATTTACAATTGTTAGATCATCTTGGTGGATAGTCCCTTTAAGAATGATGTATTGTCCTTCTGTATCTCTGAC
Organism: Mustela lutreola; assembly: GCF_030435805.1. Lineage (NCBI taxonomy): Eukaryota > Metazoa > Chordata > Mammalia > Carnivora > Mustelidae > Mustela > Mustela lutreola. The sequence continues at coordinate 2,737,141 of NC_081309.1, forward strand.
TAAAGTCTTTAGTTTAAAATCTAATTTGTCTGATATGTGAATCGCTACCCCAGCCTTTTTTTGAGTTCCATTGGCATTAAAGATGCTGCTCCATTCTTTCACTTTCAGTATGAGTGTATCTTTAGGTTTAAAATGGGTCTTCTGTAGACAACATATAGATAGGTCCTGTCGTTTTACCCGTCTGCTACCCTGTGCCATTTTATGGGAGCATTTAGGCCATTCACATTGAGGGTGATTATTGATAGATACGTTTTTATTGACATCGTGTTACCTTTGAAGACTTTCTTTCTGTAGATTGTCTCTATATTTCTGTTCAATGCTATTCTTGGGCTTTTTCCTCCTTTAAAGAAGCCCTCTTAATATTTCCTGCAGTTTCGGTTTGGTGGTTGCATAGTCTTTTAAGCCATGCCGGTCCTGGAAACTCTTTATCTCTCCATCAATTTTGAATGTCATTCTTGCTGGATAAAGTATTCTTGGCTGCATGTTCTTCTCATTCAGTGCCCTGAATATATCTTGACAGCCCTTTCTGGCTTGGCAGATCTCTGTGGACAGGTCTGACGTTATTCTGATGGGATTTCCTCTGTACATAAAGATCTTCTTTTTCCTAGCTGCTTTCAGGAAGTTCTGCCTACAATTATAATTCTTCATTCTTACTATTAGGTGTATCAAGGACTTTCGAGACTCTGTAATCTTGGGGGGAAACCTTTCAGCCTCTAGTACATGAACCTGGTTCCATTCCCAAGATTTGGAAAATTTTCATGTAGAACATGTTCCACCAAATCTTCTAGACTTCTTTCTTTCTCCTCCCCTTCAGGGATTACAATAATTCTGACGTTGGAACTTTTCATGGCATCATTTATTTCCCTGATTCTGTTTCCGTGGCTCCTAAGCTGTTTGTTCCAGACTTCCTCCTGGTTCTTTATCTCTATCTGTTTGTCCTCTAGATCACTAATTCTATTATGTCTCAGTTACTCTAGCGTTGAGAGAATTTAGATTAGATTGGAACTCATTGAGAGCATTGTGAAGTTCATCCCTGGTAGCTTTCAGCTCTTCCCTTATATTGAAAACATGATCTCAGGTCATTTTTAGTTCAGCCCTAATCAATTCCATTTGGACACCCATGGCTTTCTCCAACCTAGCTATTGCTTGGATAATTGTTAGCCTGAATTCTTTATCCAACATATTGTCTATGTTGATAGCCTTTATCTCTGTTGCAAAAGGTCCATCCTCTGTATTTTTCTTCTGCTGGGCATTCCTCCTCCTAGTCATTTTGGTGAGAGATTGCTGAACGGGTGTAGCTGCCTGTATTGACTGTGGTGCCGTCAAGGTGCACCCTGAAATGCTTCTGAGCACCAGGGTTCCCCACCCAAATGAGAGGAAAAAGAAAAGGAAAAAAGAGAGAGGGAGAGAGACAGGAAAGAAAGGTGAGATAAAAGACAAGATTTAGCCAAAATGGGCTCCAAGGTAAGATATATGAAGTATACAAACAGACACAGACAAACAAAAAACTGATAAATGTATATGACAAGAGAAAAAAAAATATATATGCAAGTAAAGGAAGAACATCCCCAAAAAGAACCCTGATTGTAAGATTTATATGTTATTAGGATAAACACAGAAACACAGAAATTATTGTAGAAGAAAAAGTTGGGAGAGTGCTTGTAAATTCTCTGTGTGGGTGAGGAAGTTTGTTTTGATTCTTCCTGGGTGAATATTGATAACTTTGTTAAAGGACTCAACTTTCTTAAGAGATGGGGGGGTTAGGAATTGGTTTACCTATAGTGGTGGCATTGATTGGGGAAGGGGTATTACCTTGAAGTTAAGCTCTATATGAATATTTGAAAATAAAAATTAAAAAAATGAATTAACTAGAATAAACTAAACTAAAATTTAAAAAAAGAAGTTTAAAAAATAGAAATGCAAAAGGAAAACACAGGTGTTTGAATCAAAAATTTCAGGTTAGAAGGTTATTATGGCATTTGATGTACTGGACATCTCACTGTGACGGTAAATAGGTTAAAAATATCTATATAATAATAAAAAATTAACTATATAAAAAATATAAGCCAGAATAGTGGGATCTAATTAATAATAAAAATTGTCCTATGCAGTAGTGGTGGTTGTTCTCTTGTCATCTTTTTAATTTTTTTTCCTTTTCTGGTTCGTTATTTGGGGGAGAGGCCTACCACGTGGGTTTTCAGTCCTTGAAGTTCTCTCAGCTAAGTCCTCCTTTCACCTTCAAGGGGATGGGATCTGAGGAAACTGTTTTTTCGGGCTTTTGTTCTCTGGAAGTTTTTATATTTGTTCACTTTTGCTTCTCTTTCTCGCCTAGACTGCTTTTGATGGTTTTTGTAGGTTTAGAGGAAAGCAAACTGTACCCTGACCTCCTTCTCATAGAGATGCTTCAATCTGGCTGCAGAGCCCAGATAAATCCCCCCTTGGCCGCTGGCAGAGCAGGGTCCCTGTCTGGTCCCTAGGGACTCAGGACTTTTTGCTTGTACCCAAAACCATGGCAGCGGCGGCTGTTTGGGCAGCTCCAGACTGCCAGAGAAAATCCAAGCAACGATTGCACACTGAGATTTCCCCACTGGCTGGGGCTGGGAGTGCCTGGTCTTTCCAGTCCGAGAGCACCTGGCTGGCATTTGTGTGCCCTGATCTCAGAGGAGGGTCAGTGACATGAATCGAAAGAACTCTGAAGGCAAAACAGGGCACTTGTGTGGGGACTGCAAAAAGGCTGTGCTTCTGTTGGCTGGTTAGGCTCCTGGCCCCTCACTGGAGCTGGGCGCCACACACTCTCAGGCGTGCTGGTGGTTCAGGGACCAAGACCTGGTTTCTCTACTGCACTCTCTCTGGCTATGGGTTAGGGGTGGCTGTCCTGGGTCTGGGGATTTAAGCCCCGACCCTAACACCCAGATTCCCGCAATTTCCCCCAGTAATCCTTTGCTCTTTTTGACTGATTTCTACCAGACTCTCGAGTTAATGCTGGTCCCCAGGTGCAGGGCACTCTCGTATTGGGATATTACTTTCCAAAGGGTCATCTCTGGTGGCTCCCTCACCCTTTTGTTTATCTTCCAATATCAGTCTGACTTTCCCACTCCTCTTTACCTGCCCACTGGTGTCTTCTGCTCCAGTAGAGATCCAGACATGTATAACTCTGATCTCAGGCTGATTTCGTGGATGATTGGAGATCCTTGGAAGATAACCAGCTCACTTTGGGGTGCAGGTGAAAGGGTGCCCCCTCCTACTTCCCCGCCATCTTGGCTGTTTCATAAAATATACCACAACTCCTAAACACCCATTAGCCAGTTCCCACATTCCCTGCATGTCTCTCTTTACTGTAACCCTCAGCATGGTTTTCAGAGACCTGAGTCACTCCTGGTTTGTCTCCTTCTCTACATATTCTTTTCAGTTTTCCCTTCCTTCTACTAAGGCCATGGTATTCTTCCTGGGGGCATTTAGGAAGGATGTCATATGATATCCCCCTTTTTCTCCTTTTCCATTTCACATCACCCAGTACTGTGGCATTCGTGTCAATGCAAGTACCAGGGGTTCAAACTCCCTGATAGCTGAGGAATACTCTGTTGGCAATATGGACTACACATTCTTTAACCACTAGTCTTTGCAAGGGCATTGAGGCTCAATCTACAGTTCTGCTCAGTTGGACCTTGTAGGGCATCAATATAGGTCATTCATTTTCCTCTAATTAAAAAGACTTAGTAAACATGGCTATACCCATTACCACAGCAGGTAGAGTTAACTAGTGATGTCAAGGACTGCTGTCCAGTGCTCTTCCTTAAGGGTTATCTATGATGCAGAATAACAAACTCCTTGAAGCCTTTGCAAAGACATATAAGGTAAAGCCAGGTAAACAGAGCCCCCTAATCGTTTATGACTAGTATTTCTTAAAACTAGGAGATGTGGGCCCAGACAGCACAATATGTCCATGCCCTAACATCTTTCCTTGAAAAGGGACTTTTCGTCCCTTAGTCATTACTGATCCATAGGTAAAAGATGATGACAAAGAACTCTCTCACGCATAGGATGAAAACCTCACAGAGAGCTGATGATACCCAAGAGGCTTTACTGTTTCTTGAGATCTCTAGAAATTGTAGTGGAAATAGCAAAGCCTTGCTGTCTCTGGAGAAATGCTGGACTAAAACCTGGTATACCTAATCTCATTTTCTTTTCTTTTTGTATAGAAGGGGGAAGTGGGACATTAACACAGAAGACAAACTGAGTTCATGATCAGGTTCAGAGGGCTCTTTTTCTGTCCTTCCCGGGCTTCCTACCTAAAGCTGTAGGACTCAAAGTTCATGTTAGAGGGACGGCTGCTTCAGGGAAGCCAGTTTCTGTGAATATCAAAGCATTGAGGTTATAACAACCTGTCCTCATTAACCCACGCCTGATCACTACACTTGGCTGGAATAGTCATAGGTGAGACAAGAGGAACCCAAGCCCTTCCAAACTGCTGGAGCTGCCTGGGTCTTTCATCAAGGCAGTTGCAAAGCAAGTCGTTGTCACCTTCTCCATGGCCGAATTCATAGTCTTTGGTCGTGACTGTCATCACCAGCCATCTGGACTTCGGGAAAGGCAAGATCCACCATTACATCTTAGCCATAAAATTCCGAGAAAAAATCATGCCTCAAACAAAGCCTCAAGGGAGGAAATGTGAGCCCTGGACATGATTATGATTCTCCCTCCCAATCACGGAAATTCTGACCAGGAATAAGGCCACCCAAGGAAAGCTCAATGGGAACACTCGCAACAGTGCCAAAGACATGTCTGGAGTCTTCAAGAGCTAGTACACGTGTACTTCGAGCATCTCTAGAAATTGTGCCAAAATGGCCTCCTTATATTCAAAGTGACAATGCACCAAAGGCAGACTCTACATCCTATACCGTTAGATCCAGGAAGGATACATGTACTTGGAGTCCACAGAAGCAAGCATGGAGCATTTTGGAAGAGACCCATAGCCCAAGTGAAGTGATCTGAAAGACTTCCATGCCTGTTTCAGAATGACAACTTGTATCTCCAAAAGGATGCTTTGAAGAGGATTAAAATGTTGAAGAACCTTTTGAATTCCCACAAAGTGTAGCAGCTCCTGTCTGGGGAACTGCATGGAGATGTGAAAGCACAAGCTTGCCTTAACCCTCTCATCACCATCCCCCAAATGGTTTCATGCAATAAGGAAACTGTCCCTCTTGTGGAAGATGGGCATTTCTAATAGAGCCAGTAGAAATGTACAATGTGTCAACAAGAGGCCATTACAGCAGGACAGAGAGTGGATGCTACAGGTTGTTAAGGGGATACAGGAAGACAAAGAACAGGAGAATGAACAAGGGATCTCTGAGCGAAGGTCTGGCATTTTAGGATGGTGGGAGTTTCCCTCTAACTGGCTGCATTCCATAGGGACCTAGGTCCAAATTAAATAAAATATTCTCCTGCCCCAGTCAATCCTTGCACACTGAATTTTTGTTCTTGTTGTTGTTGTTTGTTTTGTTTTTGTCAAACAATGCACATGCCCATATTGGACAGAGAGACAGAGAGATAACAATCAGGGGGTGGAGCTGGGGAGGGAGAAGCTGGCTTCTCCCTGAGCAGAGAACCTGAGACCAGAGTCGATGCCAAGACCCTGGGATCATGAGTTGAGCTTAAGGCCGCCTCTGAACTTACGGACACACCCGGGACCCAACTTTTGACTTCTGAATACATCCTTGTTCTAGACAAGAGTCGCTGCCCTGTCATTGTTCAGAAATGCAAAGGATACCGATTTTGGCTTGGGCTGGTGTTGCTTGAGCTATCCACCTGCTTTGAGAGCTTGTATAGCTTGTCCTCTTGAAGTCAGTGACTTGGTATGGAGACAATACACTCCCATGCATATTTAGGTAAAGATAATTCCTCCACTGTTAGATTTTGCAGGGGGATTGACACTATGTCTTTTTGGTGCTCTGCTTCTGTGGATGGTAATGGGAGTCCTCTGTGCCTCTGAATCTGGATATCTTTTTCTGCTCCCAGATGAGGACATTTTCAGCTCTAATTTCTGAAAGACAGGTTCGGCCCTCTTTTTTTTTTTTTTTTTTTTCTCTCACTCCTAGTTCTCCTACAATAGGCACCTTTTTCCATTCCTTGGAGTCAATGATTTCCTTAATCTCATTGCCGTGTTCCATCATTCTTCCTTCTCTCTTTGGATTTCCTTCCTTATTTTCCAGTCTTTTTTTTTTTTTTTCAGATCACTATATCAGACATCATTTTCTTTTCTCTTTGTCTAGAAAGGGGTAGTGGGACATTAACACCCAGGACATCCTGAGTTCTTGGTCATGCTCAGAGGGTTCTTTTTCTGTCCTTCCCCAGGCTTCCTACCTACAGCCATAGTACTCAAAGTTCATGGGAAAGGGATGGCTGCTTCAGTAAAGCCAACTTCTGTGATGTCACCAAGCCTTGAAGTCATAGAAACCACTACTCACCAAAACACACCTGATCTACACTTGGCTGGATTAGTCATGGGTGGGCCAAGAGAATTCCAAGTCCTCCCAATCCACTGGAGCTGCCTGGGTCTCTCACTAAAACAGTTTGCAAAGCGAGTTGGTGTCACACTCCCCAAGGCCACTTTTGCAGTCTATTGTGACAGTCAGCACCAGTCATCTGGACTACAGCAAAAGACAAGAATCCACCATTCCATCTTATCCACGATAGGCGAAGAAAGAATCAGGTATTGAACAGAGACCCAGGGGAGGAACTCCATGTCCCACACATGTATATGGTCCTCCCACCCAATCAGGGCACTTCTGACTAGGGAAAGCCCATCCAAGGAAACTTCACAGGAAGCACCCACAACCTTGCCAAAGGTAAGCCTGGAGTTTTTAACAGCGAAGACATGAGTTCTTCTAGCATCTCAAGAAATCAGGCCAAGAGGGCTTCCCGATCTTCAAAGTGACCAAGCATGAAAGTCAGACTCTACACCCTAGAACATGAGTCCCAGGACGAACTCATGTACTTAGAGTCCACAGGAGCAAGTGTGAAGTATGTCGGAAGAGACATATTGCACAAGGAAAGCCATCTGAAAGACACTCATCCCCATTTCAAGAAGAAAACGTGTATTTTCAAAAGGAAACATGGAAGAAGATTCAAATGTCGAAGAACCTTGAGCATTCCCAGAGGGTGATGCAGCTACCCTGGAGGAACATATGGAGATATGGCAGCACAAGCCTGCCTTAACCCTCTCATGAAAATCCCCCTATTGCCTTCATGTGATAATCAGTGTTTCTTGCAGAAGATGTGCATGTTCTATTGGAGCCAGGAGAGGAAGAACAATGTGAAAACCAAAGGCCACACCAGCGGGACAGACAGCGGATGCTACAGGTTGGTGAGGAAGTACAGAAAGACAAAGAACAGGAGAATGAACAAGGGAGCACAGAACGAAGGTCTGGCATTTTAGGATGGTGGGACGTGCTCTGTATCTGACTGCATTTCTTAGGGTCCTAGGTCCAATTAAATTGGAATCATTGTAATCTGTTTGTTCGTTTGTTTGTTTTTCGTCAAAGAATGCACAGGCACGTATTTGAGAGAGAGACAGAAATATCACATTCAGAGGGTGGAGATTGGGAGGGGAATCACACTTGCACTTGAGCAGGGAAGCTGAGATCACAGTCAAGGCCATGGCCCTGGGATCATAGATATGAGCTGAAGGCTGCCTCTGAACTCATGGACAAACCACAAGACCCAATCTTTGTCTTCTTAATAGATCAGAGTTCTAGACAAGAACCACTGCTCTGTCATTGTTCAGAAATGCAGGGGATACTGATTTTGTCTTGAACTAGCTTGGCTTGCTCTATCCAACCTGCTTCAAGAGCTGGTATAACTTATCATCTTGAAGTCAATGACTTGGCTATGGACACACGACTCTCCCACACGAATTTGGGTAAAAGGAATTACTCCATTGATAGCTTTTGCAAGGGGAATTACACTATGTCTTTTGCTGCTCTGCTTCTGTTGATGGTGATGGGAGTCCTCTGTGCCTCTGAATCTGGATCTCTGTTTCTTCTCCCAGATGAAGGACATTTCAGCTCTGATTTCTCAAAGAAATGTTTGGCCTTCTACATTCTCTTGCTCCTAGGTCTCCTACAATAGGCACCTCTTTCCATTTTTTGGAGTTGATGATTTCCCAAGCTCATTGTCATCTTCCATCATTCTTCCTTCTCTCTTTCTCATTTCTTCCTTTTCTTACAGTATTTGTCTTACAGGTCACTAATTTGATCCTATGCTTCTGCCAGATTTTTTGACTTTGCATCCAGTCTGCTACAAATCTTTTCATCAGGGACCCAATACTTTATTATATTTTTTATCAGTTTTATCTCTGTGATTCGAGACTCCCTGATGTATTCTGTGTGTTTCTGATGTACAGTGAGTATCCTGTTTGTTGTTTTTAATCCTCCATTGGGCGTGTTACATTTAGAGGTTTCACTTTGATTGCCTGGCCATGATCAATTCTTATTTATATGCCAGTAAGCTAAGCAACCTAGATGAAATGGATGCATTCCTGGAAAATTATAAACTCCCAAAATTTAAGCAGGAAGAAATTAACAATCTGAATAGACTGATATCTAGTAACGAGATTGAAGCAGTGATGAAAAGCCTCCCAAAACAAGAGCCAGGATCTGACGGATTCCCTGGGGGCTTTACCAAATTTTCTTTCTTTCTTTTCTTCTCTTGTTTTTTTTTTTTTAACTTTTGAATTATTATTTTTTTATTTATTTTCAGCACAACAGTATTCATTATTTTTCACCACACCCAGTGCTCCATGTAATCCATGCCTTCTATAATACCCACCATCTGATACCCCAACTCCCATCTCCTCACACTTTTATAAGTGACTTCTTTCCACTTTCATACTTTGTGGTCATAAGTATACAAGATATAATGTGAATTCTCTCCCATTAATTATGACTTGATTTGGAGTCCAGCACATGATCTGTGATAGACAAAGTTTGGTCTGCCCTTAGGAAGAACTTATGTTATGTTTCTCAGAGACACAATCTTATGCATGGATCCCCAAATTTCATGTGATCTAGACAGCACATAATGACTTCTGTTATTCCTTACCACCTTTCCATCTGGATGATCTTTCCTGAGCTGAAAGTGGATATCGTAGTCCCCAAGAATACCGGATTGAGGTCCCCACCTCCTTTCCTTTCTGTAAATGCTTCCAACATTTAGATACACCTATGTTGGTGGTGTATATGTTGGCAATCCTTCCAAGTTTCTGATGTTTCTATGTTCCATCAAGACAAAATTCCTTCCAGTAATCTTTTGTCTCTGGAAGGCATAAAATCTCTCTATCTGGATAAGCACCATCTCTTTGGCTCTCTTCTCCTTGCCAATTGCATAAACTATGTCTTCCCAATTCCTTCACTTTCAAGCTATATGTATCTTTATAGTTGGAGGAAATCTCTATTCATGACATAAGGTCAAGCTTGTTAAGTTTTTATTGTTTCTTGTGGACCATTTTTGCCTTTTTAAAAAATTTTTATTCAGTCCTGTACCTGTTTGTACTGATGGGAGAATTTATCCAGCATACTTGAACTGAAAATTGATAGGTAGGAGGTTAACTTTCTATTTTGGTTGGTTTATGACTTGGATTCTCTGTACCTTTCCTTTTTATGGTATTATTTGGGAGTGTTTCTTCCTTTAGTGTTATTCCTCACTTTGTCCCCATCTTTTGTGTGTCTCCTTTGTATGTGTGTGTTTGTGTGTGTGTGTGTGTGTGTGTGTGTGTGTGTGTGTGTGTGTCTGGATGTTGTCTGTGTGTGTTCACATAGACTTATAATTAAATTTCAAGAGATAGGAAGTTGTTGTTTTATGGATAGCAATTCAATTTGAAATGACTTGAACCTCACATTCCATCACTTCCAACCACATTTCCTACAAAGAATGTCGCCTTTTGTCCTCTTTGATAAACACGTATTCTCATAAACCTGTCTTCTAACAAACACCAAATTTTGTGTGCCTGGTTAGAGCCGTGTGGTTTGTCCCTTTTTCCCTTGCTTTTTCCCGTATCTCTTGACTACAACGAGAAAGTGAAACTGTATGTTATTTGTCTTTCTGAATGATAAATATTCCCTAGCCCAATGTTCTCCACAACACTGCCACATGAGGCAAGTGGCAAGAATTCATTCTTGCTTATTCCTCAGTAAGGACTTTTGGTGCCTTGGGAGGACAGTGAGATGGTAGTAGTGTCTGAGAACTCAGGCTTGTCTTCAGCCATGAACACAACAGGAAGATGAACACATCAACTGGAACTCGGCAGAAATTGACCTGAAGCCTACAAATTAAACTCCACAGCAAAAGAGAAAAGAAGTCGCAGAAACTATGGAAGAAGATTGAAGACATGACTCAGGAGAGACGTGTGCAACTGCTGTGTCAGAGGCCAGTAAGCCAATGCAAAAGACAAAGGCACAGGAGAAAGGAGCACACTGGGAATACACAAGAAACCTGTTTCCCAAAGCCATTGGCTGTGAACAGCAGAGGGTCTGAATGGCCCGAGTTCTTGCCAACAAAAGGTCATGAGGCCTGAAGATTTCAAATCAGCAGGTTGAGCAGACATCAATTTGAGAGAATACTGTGTTTCTCCTGCAGAGGACACCAACAAGTAACCAGGTGCAGACAGCCTAGAAACCATGATCATAGTCCATCCCAGGAGACAGAGTGGGAAGATGATGAGTTCTGGCAGTGCATCCATGAGAGGCAATGTTCATGGAGATGACTTGATGGGGGCATAATAAATTTGGGGCTCTTGCACCAGCAGCATCAAGACCGAGGTACTGGCCAAAGACAGGATGGTGAGGACATTAGCTTCCTGACCTGCAAATACCAAAATCCCAACTGTTGAACTCTTGGTGGACTGTCTTCCTCTGTCCAAGCTGCTTAGTTCAAGGAGAGCAGACTCACCCATTGGGGACTAGAAGAAAGCCCTGCCCACATGCTCTCTCCTGAACACAACATTCTACAGGCCTTCAAACTGTTGAGTTGTTTGAACATCTCTTTTACAGGCACACGAGAACCCAGCATGTTAAACCTCAGGATATTCAGCCCAGAACCCAAGCACACCAAACGGAAAGCAAGGAGATCTTCTGATGATGACTGGTCTCAAGGACAGGGGAAAGTCACAACACAAAAGCAGAGGGCATGCATAACACACACACACACTCACACACACACACACACACACACACACACACACACACACAACTGAGAATCTCTCAAGGGCCAGCCCTTGGACACTCCATGACCTCTTCTTTTTATAGAACTTCCTCCGAGGCTATAAAACAGAATGGGGTTTTAGAATACTGAGAAGAAGATAGAGACCTAGATCCAATGCAAGGATGGAAGAATCAATTGATGATGAGAAAAAGAACAGCAAATGATCATGGCCCAGAAATCGGAGTGAAACTTTTACATAAAACACCACCAATGGAGGATAAAAAGGCAGCATCCAGGATATTCCATGAACATCAGAAAACACAGGTAATCAGAGGGTTCTGAACCACGAGATAAAGCTGATAAAAGTAAAATAATATAAAATTAAATGTTCCTGATGAAAAGATTGGAAGCAGACTGGATGAAAAGTCCAGGAAGCTGGCAGAAGCAGAGTATCCAAGTGATCTTGAAGAAAAAGAGTAGAAAATAAGGAACAAGTCCAAATAGAGAAGGAAGAGTGATGAAACAAGACAAAGAGCTTAGGGAATCCATCGAATCCAAGGAATGGAAATAGGTGCCTATTGTAGGAGAACTAGGAATGAGAGGGGAAAAAAACGTGCTGAACATGTCTTTGAGAAATCAGAGCTGAAATGGTTTTCATCTGGGAGCAGAAAAAGAGATCCAGATTCAGAGGCACAGAGGACTCCCATCACCATCCACAGAAGCAGGGCACCAAAAGACATAGTGTCATTTCCCTTCAAAAGCTAGAAATGGAGGAATTGTCATTACCCAAATATGCGTTGGAGCGTACTTTGTCCATGGCCAAGTCGCTGACTTCAAGAGGACAAGCTATACCAGCTCTCAAATTAGGTCGGAGAGCTAAAGCAACACCAGCCCAAGCCAAAATCCATATCCCCTGCATTTCTGAACAATGACAGAGCATCCGCTCTTATCTAGAATGAGAAGGTATTCAGAAGTCAAAGGTTGGGTCTCGGTGTTTGTCCATCAGTTCAGAGGTGGCCTTCAGCTCAACTCATGATTCCAGGGTCATGTCATTCTCTCTGGTCCAGGTTACCTGCTCACGGGCAAGTCAGCTTCTCCCCTCTGCCTCCACCACCTGATTGTGATCACTCTGTCTTTCTCTCAAATATGTGCATGTGCATCATTTGACAAAAAACATAAACCAAAACCAGTGTACAAGGATTGACTGAGGCCATAGGATGTTTTATTTAATTTGAACTTAGGTTCCTACAAAATGCAGTCAGGTACAGAGCACCCCCCACCATCCTAAAATGCCCGACATTCGCTCGGAGATTCCTAGTTCATTCTCCTGTTCTTTGTCTTCCTGGATCTCATCACCAACCTGTAGCATCTGCTGTCTGTCATGCTGTAATGGCCTCTTGTTGACAAATTGTTCATCATCTCCTGGCTCCATTAGAACATGCCCATCTTCCACAAGAGGCACTGTTTACTTATCCCATGAAACCATTTGGGGGATGGCCATGGGAGTATTAAGGCAAGCTTGTGCTGCCACATCTCCATGCAGATCCCCAGAGGGTAGATGCTCCACCCTGTGGGAATGCTCAAGGTTCTTAAGATTATGAAGTCGGCCATGGAGAAGGTGAAACCGAATCGCTTCACAAACTGCCTTGGTGAGAGATCCAGGTGGTTGCTGCGGTTTGGGAGACTTGGGATACTCTTGGCACACCCATGACTACTCCAACCAAGTGTAGATATCAGGCGTGGGTTGATGAGGAGTGGCTGCTATGACATCAAAGCTTTGTGACATCACAGTTGCTGGATTCACTGAAGCAGCCATCCCTCTCCCATGACCTTGGAGTCCTATGGCTTTAGGTAGGAAGCCTGGGAAGGACAGAAAAAGAGCCCTATGAGCCTGATCAAGAACGCAGGTTGTCTTGTGTGTCAATGTCCCACTTCCCCTTTCTAGACAAAGAGAAAAGAAAATGATGCTTTGTATACCATCCTTTAAGCCAACATTTCCCCAGAGACTGCAATGTGTTCCTATATCCACTAAAATTTCTAGAGATCTCAAAAATCAATGAGGCCTCTTGGATATAAACATCTCTCCATGGGTTTGTTCATCCTGTGTGTGAGAGAGTCCTTTCTCAATGTCTTTTCCCTATGGGTCAGTGATGATGAAGGGATGGAAAGTCCCTTTTAAAGGAAAAGTTTTGGGCATGGATATATTTTACTGTCTGTGTCCTCATCTCCTAGTGTTTTGAAACAGGAGTTTTAAGGAATTAGGGGTCTTTCTACCTGGTTTTCCCTTAAACACCTTTTCAAGTCTTCAAGGAAAGTGACTTTCTGCATCAGAGCTAACTCTTAAGGAAGAGGCCTGGACAGCACTCCTTGTCATTATTAGTTATCTTCACTTTTTGTGGTAATGGTTATAGACATGTGAACAAGTCTCTTTAGTCAGAGGAAGGGGATGGCCTATATCCATGGCCTGCAATGTCCACATGAGAATAACTGTGGATTGAGCCACAGTACCTAGCACAATCTAGTGGATAAAGAAGTTGTGGTCCATCTTGGTAACAAAATATTTCTCAAGCATCAGGGAGGATGAACCTCTGGTCCTTGCATTGACATGAATGTCCCATGACTGGGTAATGCAAAATGAAAAGGACAAGCTGACCAAGGGAAATATCATATGTCCTCCCTCATATGTGCCCCAGGACAAATACCATAATCCTTAATAAAATAAGGGAAACTGAAGTGGAAGAAGTTAGAGAAGGAGGAAATCCAGGAGTGACTCAGGTCTTGAAAACCAAGCTGAGGGATACAGAAAAGAGAGACATGCAGGGAAGGAAGAAACTGCTTAATGGGTGTTCAGGAGTGTTGGCATATATTAGGAGAAGCACTAGGTCATATATGGAACTAAAGCATCTGTGGATACTTTGTCTAAAACGGATGATGGATGATAGGCTGGCTTCCTCAATAGAACAAAACAATTCAAAGAAAAACAATTTCAAACCAGATGAAGACACAGAAAGAAAAGGAAAGAATTATATTTTTATTATTTTTTATTATGGGAATGGCAAGGAATTTGTTTCCTAAAATGTCCTTATCTGCACAAGGTCTTTATCCTTTAAAGTAGCGTCTACCCACCTCTTCCATTTCCTGAATTGATGAGAAAAAATGACTGGCTTGCACTACCTGTCTAGAAGAGTTTCCCAGGAAAAGGATTTGGAGCTGGCCTTCTGTTTGTTGGCAGGTATTTGATTACAGCTCAAACTGTTTAGCCAATAGTAGAGAGCTCAGATTTTGTAGATTTCCTGACCTAATCTTAGGAGTTGATATGTGTCTTGGAATTTATCCTTTCCTCTCAGTTCTTGGATTAGCTAGCATAATTGTGTAGAAGGGTCTTTTAGGTTATTTTTTTTCCTTTGTATCAGTTGTCATGTGGTTTCATACTTTAGCTGTGTGCTTGTCTCCCTGTTTTATCCCAGTAACAGCTCCTCCAGTTTGTTAATGTTTTCAAAACTGACGTGTGAGTTCCCCTGATTATTTTTCCTATTGGTTTGCTTGTATTTCCTTTAATTAGATAATCGTATGTCTTATTTCAATTTTTGTGTTAACTTTGGAGTTCGTATTTTCTATTTTTTCCTTCTGGCGTCCAGTTAGGTTGCTTTTTTTCGGTGTTTATAATTTTTGGAAATGCACGCATTTAACCCCTTATTGTTTCCCCATAAAATATTTTGGCATCATCTCATAACTTTCTTGACTTTCCTTTTCTCATGGCACTTTATTATTTTCCTTTGGATGTTCTTTTTTTGATTCCTTGCTAGTTCGCGAGTGTTTTGTGTTTTCCACCTATTGGTGTCTGGCTGTGTTTCCCATTTGTAAGTGATTTCTTTCCGTTTTCATACCTTCATGGTCATAAGTATACAAGAGAGTATTTGAATTCTCTTCCATTAGTTACATATTGATTTTGACTTCAGCACACTATCTGTGATAGATAAAGTTAGGTCTACCTTTAGGAAGAACTCCTCTTATGATCCACAGAGACACAATCTAATGGTTGTATCCCCAAAACTCAGGTAGTGTAGAGAGATCCTGATAACATCTGTTATTCCTTACCACTTTTCCATCTGGATGATCTGTCCTGTGCTGAAAATGGATACCATAGTCCCTAGAAATATTGGATTGATGTCCCCATATCCCTTCCTTTCTGTTCATATGCTTCCATGTTGGTGGTGTATATGTTGGTAAATCCTCCAAGTTTTTGTAGTTTTGATGCACCATCAAGTTTTGGGGGCCTCGTGCCTAGAAGGGGTTAACCCAATAGAGCAACAGTTCTTGGGAAACTCTTAATCCGAGGACCTTCACAGGTGGCAAGATAGAGTGACACCATGTTCCCTGGTGATTGTTATGAGAACATTGTGAGGTTAGGCTTGTTGCCATTGAAGCTGCTCTCTCAAGACTAAGATAATAAGGCTCCTGTGTTTTATGAATATTGGGTTATGGCCTAAGTGTCCAAACCATGAAGGTCAAGGCTGTCTGATATCTCTGTATGGCCAGATACTCTCAGGCCAAATTAGAAACTATCACCAGATGTACAGGAAGGGATTCCCTTACTGTGTGGTATAAATCAGAGCTCTGCAAAATAAACTTTGGCACCTGCTTGACACTTTTGCCTGTGTCCTTCCTATTCCCCACATTCCCTTTCTTCATTCTCCTACCCTTCAACCCTGCTCCCTCTTGTCACACTGGCCACGACAGGTGGCACACCAACATGGACCTGAAGACAAGTGGCATCTCAGTTGAGGACTTATATCAGGGAGGAGAATCCAGGTGATCTGGAACAATAGGAGTAAAATATGGGGACAGTTCAGTCAACCTAAGAGGGTCATTTTTTGCAGGCCCTGCAAGCTCTTCTAAAGGAGAGAGGGTCAGGAGTCTCTCACGAGACTCTTCAGCAATTTTCTGAGGTTGTTAGTGGTTTATGCCCCTGGTTTCCTAAGAGACGGAGTGCAAATCTTGAACTTTGGCACCATGTGGATCAAGAAATTAAGAATCAAATTTTTGTTCACGGTGCTGCAACAGTTCCAGAGGGTACAATGTACCTCTGGTCCCAGATTAGTGACCTTTTGGACCCTAAACATTCTATTGATTTATTGTCTTTAAAATTTCATTCAGTGGGAGAAGGTGAGGATTTTCTAATGTGCAGTTTAAGCCCTTCTCATGGCGGAGATTGCGTGATGGCATCAGCGCTGTCTCTCCCCTCTTTGGAGGAATTATTCAATAAAAGTCATATGTCTGAGAGTCCTCCCAGTGTGGTTCGTTTACCGCCCCTGGTATTGATAACTCAGGGGATGATGGAATTGAAAAGGATGATGTTTATCTTGATGATGATAATGTCCTATGGTTCCTCTTCTCCAGATCAATTGCACTCTTTTTTGATACACCATGTAAACAGCTGATTCCGAATAATACGTTAGTGCCACAGTGTACTCATGTTGGGGTTAATACTACTCTCTCCTTAGGGGGTGAATCTAAGATAAAATCGGCCTATAAAATGCCGGATGCTGGATGGCAGGCACCAAGTCATAAAGAGAAAGTAAGACCTAAACGTGCTGCTTTTCCTGTAATGGCCGCACAACAAAGTGCACAGTTACTTTCTTTATCAGGAGTAACACCGTTACAGCGTGCTTTGTATAAAGCACAGCCAAAAGGGGAAATGTTGCAGAGTTTTCTGCATTCCCTGTTACTGCCAACTAGCAAGGACAAAGAATTTACACAGCTCTAAATTTCAAAGTCTTAAAAGAAATTAAAACCGCCACTGCTCAGTATGATCCTACTGCTCCTTTTACTTTACCTCTACTAGATAATTTGGGAATGGAAGCTTTGTGTCCTGGTGATTGGAAGGTCATAGATCATGCATGTTTATCAGGTGGAGATTTCTTATTATAGAAGGCTTAATGCATTGAAAGAGCTAATGAAATGGTCTTGTATAATAGAAGAACACAGATTCCTATTACTTATGATATATTAGTAGGATCTGGACCTTATTATGATGTTGGCATTCAAATAGATTTTCCAGAGATTGCATTCACTCAAATTAATGAATGTGCTCTTAAGGCTTGGAAGAGATTACCTACTATAGGGCCCAAACTGAGGAATTATCTAAAATTCAACAGGGACCTGATGAGCCGTGCCAGGACTTTGTAGCCCCTCTCTTAAAGGCTGTAGGTAAGATTGTATTGGATGGTGAAGCTGGGACTATTATAGTCAAACAATTGGCTTATGAGAATGCTAACACTGCATGTCAGGCTGCTATAAGCCCTTGGAGTAAAACAAGCACTTTAGAGGATTACATTCGATTGTGTGCTGATATCGGGCCTTCCTATATTCAAGGAGTTCTTATGGCTGTAATATTAAAAATAATTTCCCTTCAAGAAATGCAGCAACACCTTATTAAATCTAAGGGAGGACAATTTAATAATCGAGCATGTTTTCAATGTGGAAATTTGGGACACTTTCATGCTCAATGCCCCCAATTATCTAAACAAAGGCAAAGTAAAGGTTTGCCTACTCCTCCCAATAATCAAAAGAGTAAGCCTCAATCTTTATGTCCCCATTGCCAGAGAGGTTATCATTGGGCAAATGACTGTCTATCCAAAACAGATAAATTTGGCCAACCCCTTCAGGGAAACTTCAAAAGGGGCCCACTGCTGCCCCACCAAACAATAGCATCCCTCCTACCACAATTCCCCAAGCAAACAGTGCAGACTTGCCGAGAGTCAACAAATTATTCTGAGGTACTCCCTCCAGTGCTGGACTCGACTTAGCCCCAGATGTTGCTGTTTACCTTGAGGCTGGGGAACCCTCTAAAGCAATCACTAATGGAATATGGGGCTCCTTGCCAAAAGGAATTTGGGGACTTTTATTAAGCAATTCTAGCTGGACTATGTAGGGGTTAAATTTTCATCCTGGATTTATAGATGAGGATTACACAGGAGAAATTAAAATAATGATTTCCCTCTCTTCTGGGATCATGGCCTTGCAACCTAAAATATCTATAGCACAATTAATCTTGTTATCTAGAGTACAATCACAGAACCAAATTGTGAAACCTCAACGAGGGGAACAAGGATTCGGCTCAACAGATGCCTATTGGATGAGAATTATTACCTCTGATAAACCATTTTTGACCCTATATATCCATGGTCATCCATTTCAGGGCTTGATTGATACCGGAGCTGATATGTCAGTCATAGCACTCAAGGATTGGCCCTCTCAATGACCCCTCAAAAGCACTACCACTCACATAAAGGGAGTAGGTAATGCATCAGTTCCAAAAATTAGCTCTAACCACACACCTTGGCAAACTTCTGAAGGCCATCATGGAAATTTTCAACCTTTTATATTAGATATAGATTTGAACCTTTGGGGCAGAGATATACTATTTGATATGGGACTAGTGTTAGAGACACTTCCCATTCCTAAAGAATCACAATCTCCTAAAGTTATTCAAATGATGCACAGAACGGGGTATGAAAAAGGCAAAGGCCTTGGAAAGACTTTACAAGGCCCTATTGAACCTCTATCAATAACACCAAAAAGTGATAGACATGGTATGGGTTTTCAGAAGGGCCATTGACTAGACCACATGCTATGCCTCTACTCCTGTGTGGGTTGATCAATGGCCCTTATCTAAAGAGAAGTTAGAGGCAGCAAAATTGTTAATGGATGAACAATATGCTCTTGGTTATCTACATAAATCTACTCGTCCTTGGAATAGCCCAATATTTGTTATTAAAAAGAAATCTAGCAAATGGAGATTATTACAAGATCTCAGGGCAAGTAGTGCTGTGCTACAAACAATGGGAGCCCTGCAACCTGGACTAACATCTCCAACTAGTATTCCACTTGATCATCAAATGTTAGTTATAGATCTGAAAGACTCCTTTTTTATCATTCCGCTAGCCCCAGTGTATATTGATAGATTTGCTTTTTCAGTGCCAAGTACAAATTTTTTAGAACCTCATGATAGATATCAAAGGACTGTTTTGCCTCAAGGGATGGCTAACAGTCCTACTTTGGGTCAACAGTATGTTTCTTGGGCCCTGACTCCTTTTTAGAGAAAAAATATCAGAATCAAATATACTGTATACATTACATGGATAATATATTGCTTTCAGCAAAAACTGAGATATCATTGCAACAGGCTTTAAAAATTTTGTTACAGTTTTTGGATCTGTATGGTCTAGTTGTGGCACCAATAAAAATTCAAAGACAGCAACCTTTTGAATATCTAGGATATGTCATTCATAATAAGAAAATAAGACCACAAAACATTCAAATTAGAACACAGCATTTGACAACTCTTAATGATTTCCAAAAATTATTAGGTGATATTAATTGGCTTCGCCCATCTTTAGCCCTTACTGCGAAACAATTACAACCACTATGTCCGATTTTAAAAAATGATTCTCATCCAAGTTCACCATGGCAACTAACTGAGGCAGCTAAAACTGCTCGATCTCTGGTAGAACAGGCAATCTCACAAGCACAATTAACTCAAGTTTACACAACCAATCAATATATTTGAATATATTATGTCCACAAATTTTACCTATTGCTATTTTGTGGCAATCTTCAGGAATTTTGGAATGGATTCATCTTGCCATTCATTATTTAAAAGTTATGGTCCATATACTCTATGGAGTATTATGCGTCCATCAGAAAGGATGAATACCCAACTTTTGTAGCAGCATGTATGGGACTGGAAGAGATATTCTGAGTGAAATAAGTCAAGCAGAGTGAGTCAATTATCATATGATTTCACTTATTTGTGGAGCATAACACAAAGCATGGAGGACATGGGGCGTTAGAGAGGTGAAAGGAGTTGGGGAAAATTGGAAGGGGAGGTGAACCATGAGAGACTCTAGACTCTGAAAAACAATCTGATAGTCTTGAAGTGACGGGGGGTGGGAGGTTGGGGTACCAGGTGGTGGGTTTATAGAGGGCACGGATTGCATGGAGCACTGGGTGTGGTGAAAAAATGAATACTGTTATGCTGAAAATAAAGAAATAAATTTTAAAAAGTTATCAATCCAACTTTACAAATGGCAGTACAATTGATAACCAAGGGACACACATGGTTGTTTCATTTATTGGGACAAGAACCTGACTTTATCATTGTGCCAATAATTACAAAGAACAATTATCCAGTCTATAAATGAAAGATAGTGAATGGAAAGTTGCTTTGGCCACATACCCAGGACAGGTTATATTCCACTTACCTAATAATAAACTTTTACAGTTTCTTAATCTGACTGCTGTCATTTGTCCTAGCCTTGTCCAGACAACCCCAATTATTCATGTGCCGACTGTTTTTATAGATGGAAGGAAAACTGGAGACATTGGAATCATTTTCATTTCCACCTTATGTTGTACTAGTACTAAACTACATTATAAAACCTCTTAAGTGCAGCATACTGAATTAAAAGCCTTCCAATATGATCTTCAATATATACACAGATAGTCAATATGTGGCTAAAACAATTTCTCGATGAATCTCTGCGTTTTTTCTTAGCAATGATAAAAAATTAGTTCATTTATTTTCACAGATTCAACATTTACTGACAGCCAGAACTGAATCTCTTTTCATTTTTCATATTCATGGTCACACAGCCCTTCTAGGTCCACTTTCCGAAGGTAATGCTCTAGCAGATGCTTCAACTCATGCTGCTATTTTTACTCCCTTAGAAAAAGCAAAGAGAAGTCACAAAATGTTTCACCAAAATGCACAAGCATTACAAGGGAAATTTAAGATTGTTATAGAACAAGCTGGACAAATTGTTAAATCATGTCAAACCTGTCCAACTTTTTGTACGCTAACTCTTAATTCTCTTTGGCAGATGGATATTACTTTATTTAAACCCTTTGGTCAGTTATCATATTTGTATGTTTCTATGGACACCTTTTCAGAATATACTTTTGCTACTGCACATTCAGGAGAAGCTTTTACAGATGTGCAGAATCATTTTTTTCAAGCATTTGCACAGCTGGATCATTATGACTGACAATGGCTCTGCATACACTTCTATGGCCTTTTAACAATCCTGTTCTACTTTCCACATTGCTCATTCTACAGCTATTCCGTATAATTCTACAGGTCAAGCCATTGTGAACCAAAGCCATGCTAGTCTCAAAAATGCTCCGAAAAAATTAAAACAGGGGGAAATCTTACAGGGTAAACTTAAATATAAACCTCATGTTCATTTATCTCTAGCTTTATATGTTTTAAATTTTTTTGAATGTAGATACTATGGTGAAGACTGCAGCTGAGCACTTCTGGACTCCTGATTTATCACCACTTCCATATGCCAAGTGGAAGGATCCCCTCACACACATATGGTGTGGGCCTGATCCTGTCCTTAGGAGGGGTCAGGGTTTTATTTGTATTTTTCCACAGGATGAGGAAGCGCCACACTGGCTCCCGGCAAGAGGGGTACGATTTCTCCCTGATAAAATGGAAGATGGCCAAACTTCGGCTGAGTGAGCCCAGGAGATGATGTTCTCGACGTCAAGCAACATCTACTTGGGGCGCCATGAAAGCCCTTTCTTCTCGGGCTGTGGCTTTAGTAAAATCCACAGATAAGCCTGTTACCCCAACCAATTTGTTCTTAGCATTCCTTGCTTTGTTAACTGCTGCCTCAGAGACTCGCCCTTATTGGGCCTACATACCCGATTCACCTACTTTTCAGGTGGTTACTTGGAGTGATCTGTCTCCAAGGATCCAGACAAATTTTACCTGGGGTTTTAGATGCATAAGTGATAGTGTCTCACTTGATACTGCTGCTCATTAATTTAATTCACGGACCTCACCTCAGGCCCTCCCATTTGTTTTCAGTTTCCCCGAGATAATCAACAACCAGTATATGGGTGCCTGACTGTTTCTAAGTCCTCACACACTTTAAAATACTTAGATGGTTTCAGCATGAATTATGATGAGGAGCCAGAGACATCCATAGCTAAACCAGGAGCTAAGGAAGAACACTGGACCCTGCTGGAAGTACAATCAGGAACTTTTCCCATTCATCTTGTGGTCAGGTTGACTCCTTTAGATCATCCTTATTGTGCTACTTCTAGTACCTGGCGCACCAATTCATCTCCATGGGTAGAATGTTTGTAGAGACATCCATAGGTTCTTACTCCCAATGTCATTATCACTGATGTCTCTATTACTGATTGGTCTAAGAGCAAAAGTCTTAACTTCCAAATATCTCAGATTGCTGTTATTGATTCTCTTAATGTTCATCTTAATGCTATCCCTGATAGCATGTTTTCTACACCACAGGGTATTAAAGCTTTGGAAGCTTGTGGCTGCTATGGGACCTGTTACCACAGATGCACCTCTGTCTGCTTATTACCCAGGAACTGGAAAGCTGACTAAGAGCTTGTGTCCCTCAACCATCCTATTGGTTGTTGGGGCAGGAATAATATCAAGATATACAGTTAATGGAGCTATTATGTATAAGTTTCGCTGTCCTCACTGTATATTGACTAATTGTTTGCTTGATTTCAGTTTAAATATGTCTGATCAGACTACAGTGTTATTTTTAGTTATGCAGCCGCCTTGTGTTTTATTGCCTGTAGAAGTTACAGGACCTTGGTATGCTAACTATGGATACTAGTTCACTTTGGAATTAGAAAAACAGGTGAACACGTCGATTTGTTGGGTTACTTATAACAGGTATTACTTATAACAGCCACAGCCACTGTCTCTTCTTTGGCTTTATCTCAGAGCCTTCACACTGCAAAAGATGTTAATACCTTGTCTCAAAATATATCTCATGCTTTATCCACTCAGGAGACCATTGATATAAAGATATTGAGTAGACTAGATGGCCTTAAAAAAAGCAGTAGAATATTTGGGAAATCAATTATCTTTGCTCTGGACTCAAATGTCATTGATATGTCATGGAGGATATCAACATATGTGCTACGCCCTTAACCGCGGTTAACCACTCCTGGGAAAATGTTCAGAGACATTTGTGTGCCATCTGACATCATACCCATTTGAGCCTGGACCTGGCTGAGCTACAATCGCAGATTAATGCTATCGGACAATCACACTTGGACATCATAGATCCTTCTAATACTGCTAAAGTATTCCTGAAAGCCCTCAGGGGGGTTAATCCTGGGAACATTTTATAATATGAGGCTAGTGGCAAAAATTCATTTTTTCTTATGCCTTGGTAAGAATCTGTGGTACCTTTGGAGGACAGTGAAAAAGTAGTAGTATCTTAGAACTCCAGGCTTGCCTTCATCCATGAATACAACTGGAGGATGACCACAATAACTGCACCTTGGTGGAAATTGACCTGAAGCATACAAAGTAAACTCCACTGAAAAAGAGAGTAGAAGTCACAGAGACTATGGGAGAGGATTGGAGACATGGCACAGGGGAGATGTGGGTGGTTGGTGCGTCAGAGGGAAGTGAGCCTATGCAAAAGACAAAGGCACAGGAGAGCAGAGCACATTGGAAATCCACATAGAGCCTGTTTCCCAATGGCATTGGCTGTGACCAGCATAGGGTCTGAAGGGCAAGAGTTCTTGCCAACAAAGGGTCTTGAGGCCTGGAGATTTCAGATCACCAGGTTTGGCAGACATCGACTTGAGAGAACACTTGAGCTTAACCTCAGTGTATTCAGCCCAGACCCCAAACACATAAATGTCAGACAAGGAGAGCCTTGTCAGATGACTGGCCTCAAAGACAGGGGACAGCCACAACACTGCAGAGGGCATGTGTCACACATGTGCACACACACACACACACACACACACACACACACACACACCAG
This sequence comes from Mustela lutreola, assembly GCF_030435805.1. Taxonomy (NCBI): domain Eukaryota; kingdom Metazoa; phylum Chordata; class Mammalia; order Carnivora; family Mustelidae; genus Mustela; species Mustela lutreola. Next base: position 2,761,170 of record NC_081309.1, read on the forward strand.
AGACTCCCTCAAGGGCCAGACCTTGGGCACTCCATGATCTCTTTTTCCTAAATAAATTACCCTCTGGCTAGAAAACAGGATGGGCTTTTCGAATATAGAGAAGAAGAAGAGTCCTATATCCAAGGCAAAGGTAAAGAATAAATTGAGCCGAGGAAAAAGAACAAGAGATGATCACGGCCAGTAATCAGAGTGAAACCTCTACATATACACGCCTGATGGAGGATTGAAAGCAGCGGCCAGGATAATCTGTGTACATCAGAAAACACAGAAATTATCAGGGAGAGTCAAGAACCACTGAGATAAAACTGATTAAAATAAATAAAATAAAATAAAATAAAATAAAATAAAATAAAATTCCTGATGAAAAGATTGGTAGCAGACTTGAAGCAACATCCAAGAAGCTGGCAGAAGCAGAGGATCAAGTTAGTGACCCGGAGTAAAAAGACTTGAAAACAAGGAATAAAATCCAAAGAAAGAAGGAAGAATGATGGAATGTTACAAAAAGCTTAAGGAAGTTAGCCATTCTGACTGGTGTGAGGTGATATCTCATTGTGGTTTTGATTTGTATTTCCCTGATGCCGAGTGATATGGAGCACTTTTTCATGCATCTGTTGGCCATCTGGATGTCCTTCTTGCAGAAATGTCTGTTCATGTCCTCGGCCCATTTCTTGATTGGATTATTTGTTCTTTGCGTGTTGAGTTTGTTAAGTTCTTTATAGATTCTGGAAACTAGTCCTTTATCTGATATGTGGTTTGCAAATATCTTCTCCCATTCTATCAGTTGTCTTTTGATTTTGTTAACTGTTTCCTTTGCTGTGCAAAAGCTTTTGATCTTGATGAAATCCCAATAGTTCATTTTTGCCCTGGCTTCCCTTGCCTTTTGCGTTGTTCCTAGGAAGATGTTGCTGCTGCTGAGGTCGAAGAGGTGCTGCCTGTGTTCTCCTCAAGGAGTTGGATGGATTCCTTTCGCACATTGAGGTCCTAAATCAACAACAGGAAATGACAGATGCTGGCGAGGATGCGGAGAAAGGGGAACCCTCCTACACTGTTGGTGGGAATGCAAGCTGGTGCATCCACTCTGGAAAACAGCATGGAGGTTCCTCAAAATGTTGAAAATAGAACTGCCCTATCACCCAGCAATTGCACTATTGGGTATTTACCCTAAAAATACAAACGTAGTGATCCAAAAGGGCACGTGCACCCGAATGTTTATAGCAGCAATGTCCACAATAGCTAAACTATGGAAAGAACCTAGATGTCCATCAACAGATGAATGGATCAAGAAGATGTGGTATATATACACAATGGAATACTATGCAGCCATCAAAAGAAATGAAATCTTGCCATTTGCAACAACATGGATGGAACTAGAGCTTATCATGCTTAGCGAAATAAGTCAAGCAGAGAAAGACAACTATCATATGATCTCCCTGATATGAGGAAGTGGTGATGCAACATGGGGGCTTAAGTGGGTAGGAGAAGAATAAATGAAACAAAATGGAATTGGGAGGGAGACAAACCATAAGTGACTCTTAATCTCACAAAACAAACTGAGGTTTACTGGGGGGAGAGGTTTTGGGAGAAGGGGGTGGGATTATGGACATTGGGGAGGGTATGTGCTTTGGTGAGTTCTGTGAAGTGTGTAAACCTGGTGATTCACAGACCTGAACCCCTATGGATAAAAATATATGTTTATAAAAAATAAAATTAAAAAAAGCTTAAGGAAGTCATGGAATGGAAAGAGATGCCTATTATAGGAGAACAAGGAGGGAAAGAAAAAGGAGGGCTGAACATGGATTTGAGAAATAGGGGCTGAAAATGTCCCTCATCTGGGAGCAGAAACAGAGATCCAGATTCAAAGGCAAAGAGGAATCCCATCATTATCCATAGAAGCAGAGCACCAAAAGACATAATATCATAGCCTCTGCAAAAGCAACTAATGGAGGGATTCTCTACACAAATATGCATGGGAGAATAGTTTGTCCATAGCCAAATCCCTGACTTCAGGAGGATAAGCTAGACCAGCTCTTAAAGCAGGTCAGATAGCTCAAGCAACACCAGCCCAAGCTGAAATCCATATCCCCTGCATTTCTGAACAATGATAGAGCAGCGGTTCTTGTCTAGAACTAGCAGGTATTTAGAAGACAAAGATTGGGTCCCAGGGTGTGTCCATCAGTTCAGAGAGGGCCTTCAGCTCAACTTATGATCCCAGGGTCATAGCATCGACTCTGGTCTCAGGTTCCCTTCTCAAGGGCAAGTCAGCTTCTCCCTCTCCAGATCCACTCCCTTATTGTGATCTCTCTGTCTCTCTGTCAAATACATGCATGTGCATCATTTAACAAAAATGCAAAACCAAAACCGAAACCAGTGTACAAGGATTGACTGGGGCCAGAGGTTGTTTTATTTAATTTGGACCTAGGTCCCTATGGAAGGCAGCCAGGTTCAAAGCACCTCCCACCATTCTACAAAACTAGACCTTTACTCTGAGCCCCCTTGTTCATTCTCCTGTTCTTTGTCTTCCTGGATTTCCTCACCAAACTGTAGCATCCACTGTTGGTCCTGCTGTAATGGCCCTTGTTGACACATTGTTCATCCTCTCCTGGCCCCATTAGAACATGCCCATATTCTATATGACGCACTGTCTGCTTATTTCATGAAGCGATTTGGGGGGTGGTCATGATAGAGTGAAAGCACGGTTGTGCTGCCACATCTTCATGCAGTTCCCCAGAAGGTAGTTAATTATTGAAATAGCATGGAATTTCTTTCCTAAATTGTCCTTATCTGAATTGGGTCCTTATATTTGTCAATTAGTCTTCCCGCCTTTTCCCTTTCTGGAATTAATGAGAAGAAATGACATTGCCGTCACTAAATGTCTAGAAGAGTTGCCCAGGAAAATGATTTGGACCTGGCTTTTTGTGTTTTTGCAGGTGTTCAATTACTGCTTCAAACACTTTAGTCACTAGAAGAGATCTCAGAGTTTGTAGGTTTCCTGATCTAATCTTGGGAGCTGATATGTGTCTGTGAATTTATCCTTTTTTCTTAGTTCTTGGATGTGCTAGCATAATTGTGTAGACTGATCTTTTAGATTACTTATTTTTCCTTTCTATCAGTTGTCATGTGTTTTCCTACTTTCAGCTGTGTGCTTATCTCCCAGTTTTCTCCATGTAATGACTTGTCCTGTTTGTTAACATTTTCAAAACAGATGTGCAAGTTCTCCTGATTTTTTACTATTGGTTTGTTTGTATTTCCTTTATTTCGATTATCATATTTATTATTTAATTTTTCTGTTAACTATGGAGTTTGATTCTTCTTCTTGTTCCCTCTGGCATCCAGTAAGGATGCTTTTTTTAGGTGTTTTGGATTTTTGGAAATACACTCACTTAACCCTATGTTGTTTCTCCATAAAACGTTTGGCTTCATCCCATAATTTTCTTGAATTTCCTTTGTTCATGGCACTTTCTTTTTCCTTTGGATTTTCCATCTTTGATTCAAAACTAGTTACAAAGTATGTTGTTTTTTCCACCTATCACTGTGTAGCTGTGTTTCCCATTCACAAATATTTTCTATAAGATTTCATACCTTTGTGGTCATAAGTATACAAGATAGGATTTGAATTCTCTTCCATTCATTATGACATGATTTGGACTCCAGCACACAATCTCTGATAGTCAAAGTTCAGTCTGCCCTTGGGAAGAACTTCTCTTATGCTCCTCAGAGACACAAACTTTCACATGGATCCCCAAAGCTCAGGTGGTCTAGGGAGGCTATGATGACGTCTGCTATTCCTTACAGCCTTTCCATCCAGACGATTGGTCCTGTACTGAAAGTGGATATCATAGTTCAGAAATATTGGGTTGAGGTCCCCACCTTCCTTCCTTTGTGTTCATATGTTTCCAATCTTTAGATATAGGCATGTTTGTGGTTTATACGTTGGTAATTCTTCCAAGTTTCTGATGTTTTGATGCTCCTTTAAGACAAAACACCATTCGGTAATCTTTTGTCTCTAGAAGGCATAAAATTTCTCTATCTGCCATAGACACACTCACTTTGGCTCTCTTCCCCTTGCCAATTGCATAACCTATGCCTTCCCAATTACCTCACATCCAAGATTTGTGTATCTTTATAGTAAAAAGAAATAACCTCTGGGCAACAAAATTCGGGCTTGTTTCATTTTTGTTTTATTCTTGTGGACATTTTTTGCCTTTTTTAAAAAATTTCATTCAGACCAACAATAGGTTTGCAGTGATGGGAAAATTTATTCCTGAATACTTGAATGAATTATTGATAGATAAGGAGTTAACTTTCTCATTTTGTTTGCTTTCTGATTGGATACTCTGTGCCTTTGACCTTTACAGTATTTTCTTTGGGGGTTGCTTCGATTAGTGTGATTCCTCACTTCTTCTGCAACTTTTTCAAATCTTCTCTCTCTCTCTCTGTGTGTGTGTGTGTGTGTGTGTGTGTGTGTGAGCGTGTGTGTGTGTGTTGTCTGTGTTTTATCACATAACACATAATTGAACTTTAAGATATAGGAAATCTATCTTTTATGGATAGGAATTCAATTTGACATGCCTTGAAAACTCACATTCGATCACTTTCAGGAATATTTCCTACAAAGAATGTCAACTTTTGTCCTCTTTGATAAACATATTCTCACAAAACTGCCTTCAAACAAACACCACATATTTTGTGCCTGCTTAGAGTCATATTGTTTGTCCCTTTTTCCCTTTCTTTTTCATATGTCTCTTGACTACCATGAGAGAATGAAATCATCTGTTATTCGCCTTTCTGAGACTGGCAGATGTGATGTAGCCTAATGCTCTAAGCAGCACTGCCACATGAGGCAAGTGGCAAGAATTTATTCTTGTATATGCATCGGTAGGAATCTGTGGTGCCTTTGAAGGACAGTGAGATGGTAGTAGTGTTTGAGAACTCCAGGCTTGTCTTCAGCCTTGAACACAAGAAGAAGATTACTACATCAACAGCAACATGGCATAAATTAACCTGAAGCCTACAAAGTAAACTCCACAGCAAAAGAGAAAAGTAGTCTCAGAGATTATGGGAGAAGATTGGAGACATGGCGCAGGGGAGATGTGGGCGGTTAGTTCATCAGAGGGCAGTGAGACAATGCAAAAGATAAAGGCACAGGAGACCAGAGCACACTGGGAACCCACAAGGAGCCTATTTCCCAATGACATTGACTGTGACCAGGAGAGGGTCTCAAGGGCCCCGATTCTTGCCAACAAAAGGTCTTGAGGCCTGGAGATTTCAGATCAACAAGCTTGGCAGACATTGACTCAAGAGAACTCTGTGTCTTTCCTGCAGAGGACACCAAAAAGCACCCTTGTGCAGAGAGTCTGAAAACCATGATCAGAGACAATACCAGGAGACACTGTGGGAAGATGGTGAGTTCTGGCAGTGCATCCGTGAGAGGCAGTGTTCATGGAGATAACTCGATGGGGACCAGTAAATTATGGGCTCTTGTGCCAGCAGCATGAAGACTGAGACACTGGCCAAAGACAGGACAGTGAGGAAATTAGCTGCCTAACCGGCAAACACGAAATTCCAGCCATGTAACACATGGGGGACTGCCTTCCTCAGTCCGAGTTGCTCTGTCCCAGGAGAATGGACTCTCCCGTAGATGACTTGAAGAAAACCCTGCCCACATGCTCTCTCCTGACCACAGCATGCTGCAGGACTTCATTCTGTTGAGTGGGTTGAACATCTCCTTTTACAGGGACACCAGAGCCCACCAAGCTAAACCTCAGCATATTCAGCCCAGACCCCAAACACACCAAACGGCAGACAAGGAGAGCCTCTGCAGAAGACTGGCCTCAAGAACAGGGGACATCCTCAACACAATAATAGAGGGCATGCATGCCATATACAGACACCTGTGACTCTTTAAAGGGCCAGCCCGTGGGCACTGCAAGATCTCTTCTTCCTAAATAAATTACCATCTGGCTAGAAAACAGAATGGGCTTTTCTAATACAGAGAAGAAGACAGAGACCTAGATCCAGTTAAATGATGGAAGAGTCAATTGATGCCAAGGGAAAAAAAAAAGAAGACATGATCATGGCCAGGCAGTTGGAGTGAAAACTCTACATATAACACGCCCGATGGAGGATTGAAAGCAGTGGCTTTGATACTTCGTGTACATCAGAAAACACAGAAGATATCAGGGAGTTTGAACCTCAGGAATAAAACTGATAAAAATAATAAAATAAAATAAAATAAAATAAAAAGAGTTACTGATGAAAAGATTGATAGCTGACTGGATGAAAAGTGCAGGAAGATGGCAAAAGCACAGGATCAAATTAGTGACCTGGAGGAAAAAAAAAAAAAACAAAAAACAAAAAAACAAAAAACAAAAAAAAAAAAAACACTGGGAAAAATGTAAGCAAAGTCTGAGAGAGAAGGAAGAATGATGGAACATGAAAATGAGCTTAGGAAAATCATCGACTTTAAGTAATGGAAAGAGGTGCCTATTTTAGGATAACTAGGAGGGAGAGAAAAAATAGGGTTGAACATGTCATTGAGAAATCAGAGCTGAAAATGTCTCTCATTCGGGAGCAGAAACAGAGATCCAGATTCAGAGGCACAGAGGACTCCCATCACGATTCACAGAAGCAAAGCAATTCAATACATAGTGTCATTCCCCTGTTAGCAATGCAGTAATTCTCTTTACCCAAATATGTGTGGGAGAATAGTTTTTCCATATCCAAGTCACTGACTTCAAAGAATAAGCTAAACCACCTTTTGAAGCAGGTCGGATAGAGGAAGCTACACCGGTCCAAGCCAACATCCATTTTTCTGAACAATGGTAGAGCAGTGGTTTTTGTCTAGAACTATGAAGTATTAAGAGGACAAATATTTAAGGAGACAAGATGGCATGAAAGTAGCAGTAGGAGGCATTTCAACCTGTAACTTTAAATGAGCTATTTACCTACCCATGAACTCTGATCATCTATGAAATCAGCCTGAGATCAGAATTATACCCATCTGGATCTTTACAGGGACAGAAGACATCACAGGTCAGGTAAAGCAGAGTGGAACATCAGACTAATACTGATATTGGAAGATAAACAAAAGTGGGAGTGAGCCACTAGAGGCGACTGATTGGAAAGCATACCCCTAATATGAGAATGTCCTGAATCTGGGGACCATCATAAACTTGGAGACTGGTTGAAAGTAATAAAAAAAAAAGCAAAGGATTGCGGGGGGTAATTGTGGGATTTGGAGCAGCTAGGAACAGGGGCTTAAGTCCCCAGACCCAGGACAGACCACTGGCACTGAGCCAGAGAGAGTGTGGCAGAGAAACAAGCTCTTGGTCTCTGAGCCGCCCTCACACCCGAGAATGTATGGGGTCTGGCTCCTGTGAAATGCTGGAGCATCACCAGACTGAAGAATGCCAAGATATGCTACAGAGCCTGAGACACGCATGCCCCTCACCCTCCCCTGAGAGCGGTGTGTGAAGCCACAGAATGGTAATCTTGTACCTGCACCCTGCTATCAGAGCCTGAGACTTGTGCAGGCGACCCACACCATCCCCTGAGAGAGGTGCACGCAAGCCCAGTGCTCTCAGACCCAGAAAGACCAGGCAATCCCAGCCCAGGCCAGCAGGAAAATCTCATTGTGCAATCGCTGCTTGGAACCTCTCTGGTGGTCTGGAGATGCCCAGACAGCCGCTGCTGCAGTGGATTTGGGCACAGGCAGAACATCTTACATGGGCTCTGCAGCACCCACAGGGGACCAGACTGAGGCTTCTCTCTGAGAAGGACGTCAGGGTTCAGTTTGCTTTCCTCTAAACCTCCAAAAAACATCAAAAGTGGTCAAGGCAAGAGAAAAAATAAAGTTAACAACATGAAATCTCTGGAGAACAAAAGCCTGAAAACACCAGTTTCCTCATAGCCCGCCCCCTTGAGGGGGGCAGGAGGACTTAACTTAGGGAACTCCATTGACTGAAAACCCACCTGACAGGTCCCTCCGCAAGAAAACCAAGCAGGAAGGGAAATAAAAAAAAATACTACAAGAGAAAAACCACCACTACATCAAAGATACAACTTTCATTTTTAACATGTATCCACTATTCTGGTTCATTTTTTAATATAGATCATTTTCACCTATTTACCATCACAGTAAGATGTCCAGTACATCAAATTCCATAATAACCTTCTAACATAAAATTTTTGATACATACACTTGCGTTTTTCTTTTGCATTTCTATTTTTAATTTTTTTAATTTTTAGTTTAGTCTAGTTTACTCATTTTTACTTTTTCTTTTATTCATATAGAGTTAAACTTCAAGGAAATCCCACTTCCCCAATCAATCCTACCCCATGGGAAAACCAATTTTTAATCCCCTTATATCTCACAAATGATGAGTCCTTTAACAAAGATATCAAGATACATCAAGGAAGAACTAAAACAACCTTCCTTTCCCACACTGAAAATTTATAAACACTCTCCCTTCTTTTTCTTCCTCCAGTGTTTCTGTGTTTTTGTGTTTGTCCTCATAGTATATAAATCTCATACTTGGGGTTCTTTTTGACGAATTTCTTCCTTTATTTGCATATATATATTTTTCCTCTTGTCATATATTTTTATCAGTCTTTTTGTTTGGCTGTTTTTGTTTTTATACCTCATAAATATTTATATATTTATAAATAACCCTCCTTATACTATATTGAACAAGAGTGGTAACAGTGGGCATCCATCTGTTCCTAATATCAATGGGAAATCTACCAGCTTTTTCCAATTGAGGATGATATTTTCTGTGGGTCTTTCATAGATAGATTTTATGAATTTCAGGAATTTTCCCTCTATCCCTATACTTTGAAGAGTTTTAATCAGGAACGGATGCTGTATTTTGTCTAATGCTTTTTCTGCATCCATTGAGAAAACCATGTAGTTCTTCTCTCTTTCCTTAGTAATTTGTTCTATCAAATTGATTGATTTGTGAATGTTGAACCACCCTTGCAACCCAGGAATGAATCCCACTTGCTCATGTTGAATAATCTTTTAATGTGCTGTTGGGTCATGTTTGCTAGGATCTTGTTGAGAATCTTAGAATCCATATTCATCAGTGACATTGTCATGAAATTCTCCTTTTTTGTAGGGTCTTTGCCTGGTTTGTGGATCAGGGTAATGCTGGATTCATAGAAAGAGTCTGGAAGTTATTCTTCTGCTTCAATTTTTTGAAACTTCTTCAGGAGAATAGGTGTTATTTCTTCTTTGAAAGTTTGGTAGAATCCCCCAAGGAATCCTTCAGGACCTGAGCTTTTGTTTTTTAGTAGGTTTTTGAACACTGCTACAATCTTGTTACTGGATATCTGTCTAATCAAGTTGTCAAATTCTTCCTGGTTCTATTTTGGGAGTTAGAAGTTTCCCAGGAATGAATCCATTTCATCTAGGTTGCTTAGCTTATTGGCATGTAACTGTTGATAATAACTTTTGATGGTTGATTCTACTGCCTTGGTGTTCGGTGTGATCTCTCCCTTTTCATTCATAATTTTATTAATTTTGGCTTTCTCTCTTTTCTTTTCAATTAGTGTGGCCAATGGCTTATCGATCTTTTTGGTTCTTTCAAAAAAACATCGTCTAGTTTCATTGATACATTCTCCTGTATCTCTGATTTCTACCTCATGGATCTCAGATTTAATCTTGATTATTTCCCTTCTTCTGTGTGGAGTTGGTTTGGTTTGTTGTTGATTATCCAGTTCTTTAAGGTGTCGAGACAGCTGCTGTATTCTGTATTTTACAATATTTTTTGAGGAAGGCTTGGATGGCTGTGTATTTCCCCCTTAGGACTGCCTTTGCTGTATCCCATAGGTTTTGTAATGAAGTGTCTTCATTCTCATTGGTTACCATAAATTGTTTCACTTCTTCTTTGATCTCCTGATTGATCCAAGCATTCTTAAGCATTCTTTAGCATTCAGGTGGTTGAGTACCTTGTGATTTTTCCTTGTGATTGAGATCCAGTTTCAAAGCTTTGTGATCTGAGAATATGCAGGGAATAATCTCACTATTTTGATATCACTTTAGTCCTGATTTGTGACCCAGTATGTGGTTATTCTGGAGGAGGTTCTATGTGCATTTGAGAAGAATGAGAAGAATGTTGTTAGGGTGGGATTTTCTGTATATATCTATGAGGACCATCTAGTCCAATGTGTCATTCAATGCTCTTGTTTCCTTTTTGATTTTCTGCTTGGATGATCTATTTCTGAGAGAGGCGTGATAAGATCTCCTACTATTAATATATCCATATCAGTATGCCTCTTTATCTTGATTAACAGTTTTCTTATGTAATTGGCTGCTCCAATATTGAAGGAATACATATTTACAATTGTTAGAACATCTTGGTGGATAATTCCTTTAAAAATGTTGCAGTATCTCGGACTACAGTCTTTAATTTAAAATCTAATTTATGTAATATGAGAATTGCTACCACGGCCTTCTTTTGAGGCCCATTGACATGAATGATTCTTCTCCATCCCTTCACTTTCAGTCTGGGTGTATCTTTAGGTTTAAAATGGGTCTCTTGTAGACAACATATGGATGGGCTCTGTCGTTTTATCCAATCTGCAACCCTGTGCTATTTTATAGGTGCATTTATACCATTCACATTGAGAGTGATTATTGATAGATACGTTTTTATTGACATCGTGTGATCTTTGAGGGCTTTATTTCTGTAGATCGTCTTTATATTTCTGTTCAATGCTCTTCTTAGGATTTTTCCTCTTTTATAGAATCCCCCTTAATATTTCATGCAGTGCTGCCTTGGTGGTGGAACAGTCTTTTATGCCTTGCCAGTCATGGAAACTCTTTATCTCTCCGCCCATTTTGAATGTCATTCTTGCTGGATAAGTTCTTGTTGGCTTCATGTTCTTCTCATTAAGTGCCCTGAATATATCTTACCAGCCCTTTCTGGCTTGAGAGGTCTCTGTGAACAGGTCTGATTTTATTCTGATGGGCTTGTACTTTAAGTAAGAAGCCTCTATGTACTAGTGGCTTTCAAGAGATTATACCTACAATTATGATTCCTCAGTTTGACTATCAGGTGCCTTGATGGTTTTTTTTTTTTTTTTTTTTTTTTTTGAATCTATAATCTTGGTTGGAGACCGATCGACCTCTAGTACCTGAATACTGGTTCCATTCTCGAGACTGGGAAAATTTTATGAAGAACTTGTTCCACTATATCTTCTAGACTTCTTTTTTTCTCCTCGCTTTCAGGGATTCCAATAACTCTGACGTTGGAAGGTTTTATAGCATCATTTATTTCGTGATTCTTATTTCGTGGTTTCTAAGCTGTTTGTTCCAAGCATCCTTTTGATCCTTCCTCTCTATCTGTTTGTCCTCTGGATCACTAATTCTATCTTCTGTCTCAGTTACCCTAGCTTTGAGAGTATTTATATTAAATTGGAACTCAGTGGTAGCATTTTGAATCTCATCCCTGGTAGGTTTTAGCACCTCCCTAACATTGTGAACATCCTGTCTGGTTGCTTTCAGCTCGGTCCATATAAATTCCATTTTGTCATCCATGGATTTCTCCAACCTAGCTATTGCCTGGATAATTGTTCTCCTGAATTCTCTTTCTGACATATTGTATATGTTAATAGCTCTTAGCTCTGTTGCTGAAAGTCCATCCTCTGTATTTTTCTTCTGTTGGGCCTTCCTTTTCATAGTCATTTTGGTGAGAGATGACTGAACAGATATACCTGAATGTATTGATCGTGGTGCAGTCAAGGTGCACCCTGGAACATTTATGAGCAATTAGGATTCCCCACCCAAGTGAGAGAAAAAATAAAAGAAAAAGAAAAAAAGAAGAGAGAGGGAGGGAGAGAGAGGAAAGAAAGGGAAGATGAAAGAGAAGGTTCAGCCCAAATGGTCCCCATGGTAAGATTTATGAGGTATACAAACAAAAACAAACAGAAAGACTGATAAAAGTATATAATAAGAGAAAAAATATGCAAATAAAAAAAGAATCTCTTTGAAAAGAACCCAAAGTGTAAGATTTATATACTATGAAGACAAAAACAAAAACACAGAAACAATGGCAGAAGAAAAATATGGGAGAGTGGTTATAAATTCTCAGTATGGGTGAGGAAGGTTGTTCTGATTCTTCCTGGATGTATCCTGATATCTTTGTTAAAGGATTCATCTTTCCTAAGATAAAGGGGATTAAAAATTGGTTTAGCTATAGGGATAATATTGATTGGGGAAAGGGATTACTTTGAAATTTTACTCTATATGTATATTAGAAAATAAAAATAAGAAAGGAACAAACAAGACTAAACTAAAATAAATAAAAACAAGAAATTCAAAAAATAGAAATGCAAAAGGAAAACAGAGGTGTATGTAGTTCAGGTTAGAAGATTATTAATGAATTTGATGTACTGGACAGCTCACTGTGATGGTAACTAGGTTAAAGAAATTATCTATATTTTTAAAAATGAGCCAGAATAGTGGGAATAAATTAAAAATAAAAGTTGTCCTATGAAATAGTGGTGGTTATTCTTTTGTAGACTTTTTTTTTTTTCTTTACTGGTTTGGTTTCTGTGGGAGGGGCCTGCCACGTGAGTTTTCAGTCAATGATGCTCCCTGAGTTAATTCCTCCAGTCCCCCTCAATGGAGTGGGCTCTGAGGAAATCGTTTTTTTCTGGATTTTGTTCTCTGGTGGTTTTATGTTTGTTCACTATTATTTTGCCTTTTGTATTGACCACATTTGATGTTTTTTGTAAGTTTAGAGGAAAGCAAATTGCACCCTGACCTCACACTCATAGAGAAGCCTCAGTGTGGCTGCAGAGCCCATATAAATTTCCCCTTGGCCCCTGGCAAAGCAGGTTCCAAGCCGTGGTCCCTGGGTGTGCAGGATCTTCTGCTTGTACCCAAAACCATGGCAGCCACAGCTGTCTGGGCAGGTTCAGACCGCCAGAGATGTTCCAAGCAGCGATCGTACACTGAGATTTTCCCGATGGCCTGGACTTGGAGTGCCTGTTCTTTCTGGGTCTAAGAGCACCATGTGCGCACTCTTAGATAAAAGCCTCCTCTTTCAGAGGAGGATGTGGGTCGTGCACGCATCTCAGGCTCTGCAAAGAGGGCACAGGCTGGGCCTTGGTGCACCTCTCATAGGGGAGAGATTGTGGCAGATGTCTTAGGCTCTGAAATAATGGCAAAGGTCAAAGAGCGCTAGCTGGGCCTTAATACATCTCTCAGGGGAGGTTGAGGGGTTCGCATCTCAAGCTCTGTAGCAGGGCTCGTGCATTCTGCCATCTGGCATGGCTCCCCTTCCTTCACAGGATCCAGACCCCCACGCAGTCTTGGCAGGCTGGCGGCTCAGGGAACAAGGCCTGGTTTCTCCACCTACACTGGCTCAGTGCCTTGGGACTGGTGACTTAAGCCCCTGTTCCTAGCTGCCCCGATTCCCACAACCCCCCCTCCCCACAATCCTTTGCTCTTTTGGAGTGCTTTCAACCAGTCTCCAAGTTAATGCTGGTCCCCAGACGCAGGACACTCACAGATTGTGGTATTACTTTCCAACCGATCACCTCTGGAGGCTCCCAACCATCTTCCAATATCAGTCAGCACTTCTCATACCACTTTACCTGCCCACTGGTGACTTCTGCCCCTGTAGAGATCTAGATGTGTATAATTCTAATCTTGGGCTGATTTCATGGGTGATCGAAGTTCTTTGGTAGGTAATCAATTGCTTTAGGGTACAGGTTGAATAGGCGCCTCCTCCTACTTCCCCGCCATCTTGCCCCCTCCATCATCCATTTTTGACAGAGTATTCAAGGATGCTTTGGCTCCATATAAGATCTAGTGCTCATTCTAATAACTGCCACGAATCCTCAATACCAATTATCCTCTTCCCTCATTCCCTGCATTTCTGTATTTTCTGTAACCCTCAGCTTTGTTCTCAGAGTCTTGAGTCACACCCAGTTTGACTCCTTCTCTGACTTCTTCCCTTTCAGTTTTCCTTACCTTTACTAAGGGTCATGGTATTCCTCCTGGGGCACATATGAGAGAAGCCATATGATATTTTTATTTGCCTCTTGCCTTTTTCACTTTGCATCACTCAGTCCGGTGGCATTCATGTCAATGCAAGTACCAGGGGTTCATCGTCCCTGATGGCTGTGGTATACTATGTGGCCAATAGGCCCACTGCTTTTTTTATCTACTAGTCTTTGCAAGGACATTGAAGCTCAATCCACAGTTCTGCCTGATTGAAACACACAGGCCATCGATATAGGCTGTTCCTTTTCTTCTGATTAAAGAGATGTGGTTAACATGGCTATACCCATTACCACAGAAGGTAGAGTTAACTAGGTGACAAGGGGTCCTGTCCAGGGCTCCTCCTTAAGAGTTGGTTCTCATGCAGAATGTTACTCTCCTTGAAGCCTTTGCAAAGGTGTTTAAGGTAAAGCCAGATATACAGAGCCCTAACCCCTTATGACACATGTTTCAAACAGTAGGACATGAGGACACAAAAAGCACAATACATCCATGCCCTAACATTTTTCCTTCCCATTCCTTAGTCATCTCTGACCCATAGGAAAATACGTTGAGAGGGACTCTCTCACCCACAGATAGCAGTTGATACTCAAGAAGCCTCACTGTTTCTTGATATCTCTAGATTTCCAGTGGAAATATGAAAACCTTGCCGTCTCTGGAGAAAAGTTGGCCTAAAGGATGGTATACCAAATGTTATTTTCTTCTACCTTTGTCTAGAAAGTCAAAGTGGGACATTAACATACAAGACAACCTGAGTTCTTGACCAGGCTCAGAGGCCCCTTTTTCTGTCCATCCTGGAGCTTCCTACCTTAAGCCATAGGACTGAAAATTCCTGAGAGTGGGACTGCTGTTTCAGTGAATCCAGCTTCTGTGATGTCACGAAGATTTGAGGTCAAAGCAACCACTCCTTATCAACCCACGCCTCATCACTACACACTACACTTGGCTGGGATAGTTATGGGTGGGCCAAGAGGATCCCAAAACCTCCAAAAGTGTTGGAGGCGCCTGGGTCTCTCACCATGGCAGTGTGTAAAGTGAATAAGTGTCACCTTCCCCATGGCCAAATTGTAGTCTTTCGTTGTGACTATCAGCACTATCCCTCTTGACTCCGGAGAAAGGCAAGAATCCACCATTCCATCTTAGCCATGAAAGACCAAAAAACAATAAGGCCACAAACAAAGCCCCAGGAGAGGAAATCCACGCCCTGCACGTGGCTAGGGTCCTCCAACCCAGTCAGATCTCTTCTGACCAGGAAAAGGGCCACCCAAGGAAAGCTTAAAGGAACACCCACAACCATGCCAAAGACATGTCTAGAGTCTTCTACAGCAAGACACTAGTACCTCTTGCAGCTTTGGAAATCATGCCAAAACGGCCTCCCAAACTTCAAAACTGGCCAAACAACATAGGCAGACTCTACACTCTACACATTAGTTCCAGGACAGACTCATGAACTTGGAGTCCACAGAAGCAACCATGGAGCATTTTGGAAGAGACCCATAGAACAAGTGAAACCATCTGAAAGAATACATGCCCTTTTAAGGATGACAACTTGTATCTCCAACATGACGAAAGGAAGAGGATTCAAATGTTGAAGAACCGTGAGCATTCCCTCAGGGTTCTGCAGATACCCTCTGGGAAACTGATAGGAGATGTTACAGCACAAGCCTGCTTTAAACATCACATTGCCATCCCTAAAATGATTTCCTGTGATAATCAAACAGTGCCTCTTGGGGATGTTCTTAGGGAGACAGGAGAGGATAACAATATCTCAACCAGGGGCCATTACAGTGCAACAGACAGCAGATGCTACAGGTTGGTGAGGAGATACAGGAAGACAAAGAAGAGATAATGAACAATTGACCTCCGATCAAAGGTCTGGCATAGCGGGATGGTGGGAGGTGCTCTGTACTTGGCTGTATACCACAGGGACCTAGATCCAAGTTAAATAAAACACCCTCTGGAACCAAGGAATCCTGTACACTGGTTTTGTTTCTGTTTTTTGTCAAACGATGCACATGCACATATTTGACAGAGATACAGAGAGATTACAATCAGGGGATGGATTTGGGGCAGGAGAAGCAGACTTGCCACTGAGCAGGAAACCTGAGACCAGAGTCAATGTCATGACCCTGGGATCCTGAGTTGAGCTGAAGGCCACTTCTGAACTGATGGACATACCCCATGACCCAATCTTTGTCTTCTTAATACCTCCTAGTCCTTGACAAGAACCACTGCTCTGTCATTGTTCAGAAATGCAGGGTATATGGATTTTGGTGTGGGCTGGTGTTGCTTGCTCTATCCAACCTGCTTCAAGAGCTGCTATAGCTTGTCCTCTTGAAGTCAGTGATTTTGCTATAGACAAACAACTCTCCCACACATATTTGGGTAAGAGAATTCCTCATTTGATAGATTTTTTTTCAGGGGAAATGGCACTATGTCTGTGGATGGTGATGGGAGTCATCTGTGCCTCTGAATCTAAATATCTGTTTCTGCTCCCAGATGAGGGACTTTTTCAGCTCTGATTTTGCAAATAAATGCTTATCCCTATTTTTTCTTCACTTCTAGTTCTCCAAGAATACCCATTCCTTGGAGTCGATGAGTTCCCTAAGCTCATTGTCATGTTACAACATTCTTCCTACTCTCTTTGAATTTGCTTCCTTATTTTCGAGTCTTTTTGCCCCGGGTCACTAATTTGATCATCTGCTTCTGCCAGCTTCCTGGATTTTGTATCTAGTATGCTACCCACTTTTCATCATAAACTCTTTTATTTTATTTATAATCTTATCTTATTTTATTTTATTTTTATCAGATTTATCTCTGTGGTTCAAGATTCTCTGATATCTTTTATGCTTTCATATATACAGGGAGTATCCTGGCCACTGCTTTCAATCCTCCATTGGGTTTGTAATATGTAGAGTTACACTACGATTGCCTATCCATGATCATTTCTTGTTCTTTTTCCTCAGCATCAATTGGTTATTCCATCTTTGCATTGTATCTAGGTCTCTGTATTCCTCTCTGTATTTAGAAAGCACATTCTGTTTTCTACACTGAGGGTAATATCGTTAGGAGGAAGAGATCATGGAGAGTCCAAGGGCTGGCCCTTGTGGGAGTCTCGGGTGTGTGTGTGGCATGCATTCCCTCTGTTGTTGTGTTGTTGCTATCCCCATCCTTGAGGCAAGTTATCTGCACAGGCTCTCCTTGCCTGCTGTTGGTGTATTTGGGTTCTGGGCTGAATATGCTCTGGTTTAGCCTTGTGGCGTCTGGTGTGCCCGTGAAAGGAGATGTTTAACCAACTCAAAAGAACAAAAGCATGAAGAATGGTTGTGGTCAGGAGAGAGCACTTGGGCAGGGCTTTCTTCTAGTCTCTTATGGGAGAGTCTGTTCTCCTGGGACTAAGCTACTTCACAGAGAAATGCAGTCGACCCTGTGTTCAGTGGTTGGGATTTCCTGTTGGCACGTTAGGCAGTAATGTCCTCACCATCCCGTCTTTGGCCCGTAGCTCAGTCTTTATGCTGCTGGTGCAAGAGCACAAAATTTATTGTGCTCCCATCGAAACATCACAAACACAGCCTCTCACGGATGCACTGCCAGAAACCACCAAATTCCCACTGTGTCTCCTTCTATTGTTTCTGATCATGATATTCAAGCTGTCTGAACCTGGTTGCTTGCTGGTGTCCTCTGCAAGAGAAACACAGTGTTCTCTCGATTTGATGTCGGCCAAGTCTACTGATCTAAATCTCCAGGCCTCAAGACTATTTGTTCGCAAGAACTCATGCCATTCAGACACTCTGCTGGTCACAGCTTATGGGTTGGTTCCTTGTTGGTTCCCAGTGTGCTCCGCTTTCCTGTGCCTTGGTCTTTTGCATTGGCTCCCTGCCCTCTGCAGCACCAACCACCAACTTTTCCCCAAGGAATGTCTCCAATCTTCTCCTATAGTCTCTGTGACTTCTTTTCTCTTTCACTGTGGAGTTTACTTCATGGGCTTCAGGTCAATTTCTGCAAAGTTGCAGTCGATGTGGTAATCTTCCAGTTGTGTTCATGGCTGAGGACAAACCTGGAGTTCTCAGATACTACTACCATCTCACTGTCTTCCAAAGGCACCACAGATTCTTAGTGAGGCATAAGCAAGAATGAATTCTTGCCACTTGCCTCATATGACAGTGTTGTGCAGAGAAATGGGCGACGTCACATCTATCAGTCTCAGAAAGACAAATAGCATACGATTTCACTCTTTCATTTAACAAGAAACATGTGAAAAAGTAAGGGAAAAAGGGACAAATAATACGATTGTAACCAGGCACCCAAAATTTGGTGTTTGTTTGAAGGCAGATTTGTGAGAATATGAGTTTATCAAAGAGGACAAAAGATGACATTCTTTGTAGGAAATATGGCTGAAAGTGAAGGAATGTGAGTTCTTAAGGCATGTCAAATTGAACTGCTCTCCATAAAAGCCTGACTTCCTATTTCTCGAAATTTAATTATTAGTGTTATGTGAAACACATTCAGAGAACACACACACACACACACACATGCACACACACACAGATGAAACACACAAAAGATGGGGATGATGTGAGGAATCACACTAAGGGTCAAAAAACTCGAAGAAAATATCATAAAGGGGAAAGGCACAGAGAATTCAAGTCAGAAACATACCAAAATGAGAAAGTTAAGTTCTTAACTATCAATGATTAGTTCAGGTATTCAGGACTAAATTCTTCTGTCACTACAAACAGATTGTTGGACTGGATGAAAATTTTTAAGAAAAGGAAAAAAAAAGGCAAAAAATGTCCACAAGAAAACAAAAAGCACTTTACAAGCTCGACCTTCTGTTGCCCATAGGAGATTTCCTTCAACTCTAAAGATATACTTCACTTGAAAGTGAACAAATTGGGAAGACATTGGTTATGCAATTGGCAAGGAGAAGAGAGCCAATGTGATTGTCCCTATGGCAGATAGAGAGATTTTCTGCCTTCGAGAGACAAAAGATTACCAGAAGGTGTTTAATCTTGATGGAACATCAAAACATCAGAAACTTGGAAAAATTGCCAATATATACACCACCAATATGGGTGTATCTAAATATTGGAAGCGTATTAACAGAATGGTAGGGAGATGGGGACCCCAATCTAATATTGTTGGGGACTACGATTCCCACATTCAGCACAGGACAGATCATCCGGATGGAAAGGTGTTAAGAAATAACAGACGTCCTCATGGGCTCTCTAGAACACCCGAGCTTTGGGGAAACATGCATAAGATTATGTCGCTGAAAATCATAAGACAAGTTCTTCCCAAGGGCAGACTTATTTTTGTCTATCACAGATCGTGGGCTGGTGTCCAAATCAAGCTGTAATTAATGGAAGAGAATTCAAATCTTATCTTGTATACTTATGACCACGAAGGTGTGAAAATGGAAAGAAATCATTTTCAAATCGAAACACAGCCAGACACTAATAGCTGGAAAGCAAACAACTCACAAAATAGTAATGAATCAAAGAAAGAAAATTAAAAGGAAAATCAGAAAGTGCCATGAACAAAAAAAGGAAAGTCAAATAATTTATGGGGTGATGCCAAAACATACTATGAGGAGGAATATATTTTTAAATGCATGTATTTTCAAAAATTAAAAACACCGAAAAAAAGCAAACAATCTGGATGCCATAAAGAACTAGGAAAAGAAGAAACAAACTCCACACTTATCCAATTAAAAAAAAAAAAGAAATAATACATATTGTCATCAAAATAAAAGAAATACAAACAAACACATAGGAAATAATCAGGTGAACTCACACGTCAGTACTGAAAACATTAACAAACTGGAGGAGCCATTACCTGCATAAAACATGGAAACAAGTACACAGTTGAAAATATGAGACCACATGACAACTGATAGAATGGAGAAAAAAAAATAACCTAAAGAAACCTCTACACTATTATACCAGCAAATCCAAGAACTGAGATATAAGGATAAATTACAAGACACATATCAATTCCCAAAGATTAGATCAGGAAACCTACAAAATTTGTGCTCTCTAGTAATGAATAAAGCGGTTGAAGCAGTAATCAAATTCATGCCAAAACACAAAATGCCAGAACCACATCAGTGTCCTGGTCACCTCTTCTACACATTTAATGAAGGCAATGTTGTTTCTTCTCATCAATTCCAGAAATGGAGGAGGTAGGGATACTATAATTTAGAAATTTAAGGACCCAATTAAGATAATGACATTATAGGACACAAACTCTAAGGCACTTTAATAAGGAAAGATAATAAAAAATATAGTTCTTTCCTTTTCTCTCTGTGTCTTGGATCTTGTTTAGAAAAGGCCAGATTGTTTTTCTCTTAATTTTTTTGTTATGCTGTGGAAGCCAGTGTCTCTTCTATCATCTGTTTTTGACAGAGTATTCATGGATGTGTTATTTCCATATACGACCTAGTGCTACAACAACTCCTGAACAGCCATGAACCAGTTCCCTCATTCACTGCATGTGTCTCTTTTCTGATACCCTCAGCTTGGTTCTAAGAATCCTGAGTCAGTCATGTTTTGTCTCCTTCTCTGACTTCTTCTCCTTCAGTTTTCCCTTTCATTACTAAGGGCCATGGTATTCCTCCTGGGGCACATACGAAGTAAGACATATGATATTTCCCTTTGCCTGCTTCCCTTTTTCACTTTGCATCACCCAGTCCTGTGGCATTTATGTCAGTGCAAGTAGCAGGGGTTCATCCTCCCTGATGCCTGAGGAATACTCTGTTGCCAAGATGACCACGCCTTCTTTATCCACTAGTCTTTGCAAAGGTATTGTGGCTCAATCCACAGTTCTACTAGAGTGGGCATTGCAGACCCTCGATACAGGCCATTCTTTTCTTTTCTGATTTAAAGACTTGGTCAACACAGCTATACCCATTACCACAGCAGGTAGAGTAAACTAAAATGACAAGGGGTGCAGTCTATGGCTCTTCCTTAAGAGTTAGCTCTGAGGCAAAAAGTTACTCTCCTGAAGACTTTGCAATGCGGTTTAAGGGAAAACCAGGAAGACAGAGCCCTAATCTCTTATGACTCATGTTGCTGAACACTAGGTATTGAGGACACAGACAGCACAGTACATTCATTCCATAACATTTTTCTTTGTAAAGGGACTTACCATCCCTTAATCATCACTGTCCCATAGGGGCAAGATGCTGAGAAAGGACTCTCCCAAAGGATGTCAAACCTCATAGAGACCTCTTGATACCCAAAAGTCCTCACTGTTTCTTGAGATCTCTGGAAGTTGCAGTGGAAATAGGAAAACCTTGCCATCTTTGGATAAATGCTGGCCTAGAGGATGGTATACCAAACGTCATTTTCTTTTCTCTTTGTCTAGAAAGGAAAAATGGACATTAAAACACAAGACAACCTGAGTTCTTAATCAGGCTAGATGGCTTTTTTTCTGTCCTTGCCAGGGCTTCCTATCTAAAGCCATAGAACTCAAATGTCATGAGAAAGGGACTTCTGCTTACGTGAAGCCAGCTTCTGTGATGCACAAAGCTTTGAGGTCATAGCAACCGCTCCTCATAAACCCACGACTGATAACTACACTTGGCTGGATCAGTCATGGTTGGACCAAGAGGTTCCCAAGCCCTCCCAAACCGCTGGAGCGGCCTGGGTCTCTCACCAAGAGTATGTGACATGAGATAGTGTCACCTTCGCCATGGCCAAATTCATAGTCTTTGGTCGTGACTGTTAGCAGTAGCCCTCTAGACTCCAGAGAAAATCAAGAATCCACCATTCCATCCTACCAACAAAAGACCAAGAAATAAACATGCCTCAAACAGAGCCTCAGGGTAAGAAACCCTGCCCTGCACATGGGTTGGTCTTCCCACCCAATTAGGGCGCTTCTGACCAGGAAAACTGCCACCCAACGAAAGCTCAAAGGTCACATCCACAACCTGAAAGACATGTCTGGGGTCCTCAACAGCGATGGCATGAGTACCTCTAGGGTCTCCGGAAATTGTGCAAAAATGGCCTCCCAATCTTCAAAAGAGAGAAAGCAACAAAGGCAGACTCTACAACCTAGAACCTTAGGTCCAGGATGGACTAATGTACTTGGAGTACACAGGAGCAAGCGTGGAGCATGTTGTAAGAGACCCATAGCCCACATGAAGCCATCTGAAATACTTTAATGCACATATCAGGATGACAACTGAATCTCCAAAAAGATGCATTGAAGAGGATTCAAATGTTTAAGAACCTTGAGCATTCCCATAGGGTTGTGCAGCTACCCAATATAGAACTGAATGGAGATGTGGCAGCACAATCCTGCCTTCACCCTCTCATGACCATCCCCCAAATGGTTTCATGCGATAAGCAAACAGTGCCTCTTGCAGAAGATGGACATGTTCTAATGGAACCAGGAGAGGATGAACAATGTGTCAGAAGGGGCCAGTACAGCGTGACAGACAGTGGATGCTTCAGGTTGGTGAAGATTCCAGGAAGACAAAGAACAAGGGATCTCAGAGCAAAGGTCTGGCATTTTAGGATGGTGGGATGTTCTCTGTACCTGGCTGCCTTCTATAGAAACCTAGGTCCAAATTAAATAAAATATCATCTGACCCCCATCCTTTATTGTGCACTGCTTTTTTTTTTTTTCAAATGATGCACATGGACGTATTGGACAGAGAAACAGAGAGATCACATTCAGTGGTTGGAGCTGGAGAGGGAGAAACTGACTTGTCCCTGAGCTGGGAACCTGAGACCAGAGTTGATGAAATGACCCTGGGATCATGAGTTGAGCTGAAGTCTGCCTTTGAACTGATGGACACACCCTGGGACACAGCTTTGACTTCTGAATACCTCCTAGTTCTATACAAGAACCACTGCTCTGTCATTTTTCTGAAATACAAGGGATAAGGATTTTGGCTTGGGCTGGTGTTGGTTGAAATATCTGCCCTATTTCGAGAACTGGTCAAGCTTGTCTTCTTGAAGTCAGTGACTGGGCTATGTACAAACTACTCTCCCAAGCATATTTGTGTGAAGAGATATGCTCCATTTCTAGCTTTTGCAGGGGAATGACACTATGTCTTTTGGTGCTCTGCTTCTGTGGAAGGTGATGGAAGTCCTCTGTGTCTCTGAATCTGGCTCTCTGTTTCTGCTCCCAGACAAGGGACATTTTCAGGCCCGATTTCTCAAATCCATGTTCAGCCATCTTTTTTTCTCTCACTCCTACTCTCCTACAATAGGCACTTCTTTCCATTCCTTGGAGACCATGACTTCTCTAAGATCATTGTCATGTTCCATCATTCTTTCTTCTCTCTCTGTTTTCTAGCCTAAGGATAATTTCTTTAGGAAGAAGGAATCATGGAATGCCCAAGGGCTAGCACTTGTGGGAGTCTCAGGTGTGTGTGTGTGTGTGTGTGTGTGTGTGTGTGTGTGGCACACATGTCCTCTGCTTTTGTGTTGTGGTGTACCCTGTCCTTGAGGCTAGTCAACTGCAGAGGTTCTCTTTGCATGCCATTTGGTATTATTGGGGTCTGGGGTGAATATGCTGAGGTTTATCTTGGTAGGCTTTGGTGTGCCTGTTAAAGGAGGCCTTCCACCAACTCAACAGAATGCTGGCTTTCAGAATGCTGTGTTCAGAAAAGAGCATGTGGTCAAGATTTTCTTCTACTCCTGTATGGGAGAGTCTGTTCTCCTGGGACTAAGCAACTTGGACGTAGGAAGACAACCCCCAAATGTTCCACGATTGTGAACTCATGTTGGCAGGTTAGGCAGCTAATGTCCTCACCATCTTGTCTTTGGCCAGTAGCTCAGTCTTTATGCTGCTGGTGCAAGATCACAAAATTTCTTGTGCCCCCATTGAGTAATCTCCACGAACACTGCCTCTCACGGATGAAGTGCCACAACCCACTATCTTCCCACTGTGTCTCCTGGTAATATTGTCTCTGATCATGGTTTCCAGGCTGTCTGTACCTGGTTGCTTGATGGTGTCCTCTATAGGAGAAACCCTGTGTTCTCTCGATTTGATGTCTACCAAGCCTGAAGATCAGAAATCTCCAGGCCTCAAGACCATTTGTTGGCAAGAAGTCATGCCATTCAGACCCTTTGCTCGTCAAAGCCAATGTCATTTGGAAACATGTTCCTTTTGAATTCCCAATGTGCTGCACTCTCCTGTGACTTTGTCTTTTGCATTAGCTAACTGCCTTCTAATGAACCAATGCCCACTTCTCCCCTGAACCATGTCTCCAATCTTCTCCTATAGTCTCTGTGACATTTTTTCTGTTTTGCTTGAAGTTTACTTTGTAGGCTTCAGGTCAATTTCCATCAAGTTGCAGTTAATGTGGTAATCTTCCAATTGTGTTCTTGGCTGAAGACAAGCCAGGGGTTCTCAGACAGTACTACCATCTAACTGTCCTCCAAGTCACTGCAAATCCTTACTGAGGCATAAGGAAGAATGAATTCTTCCACTTACCTCATATGGCAGTGCTGTGTAGAGCATGGGCCACGTCACATCTATCAGTCTCAGAAAGATAAATAAGAGACAATTTCACTCTCTCATAACAGTCAAAAGACATATGAAAAAGCAAGGAAAAAGGGACAAACAATATGACTCTAACCAGGAACAAAATATTTGGTGTTTGTTTGAAGACACATTTTTGAGAATACATGTTTATCAAAGAGGACTAAAGGTGATATTCCTTGTAGGAAATGTGGCTGAAAGTTTTGAAAAGTGAGTTTTCAAAATGAATTGCTATTTTTAAAATACTGACTCCCTATCTCTTGAAATTTAATTATAAGTGTTATGTGAAACAATCAAAGACAACACACACACACACACACACACACACACACAGAACACACAAAATTTGGGGAGGAATTGAAGAAATGCACTAAAAAACCAAACCTCAAAGAAAATACCGTATAGTGGAAAGGCACAGAGAATCTAAGTCAGAAACCAACCAAAATGAGAAAGTTACCTTCTTACCTATCAATAATTAGTTGAAGTATTCAGGACCAAATTCAATCGTCACTGCAGATTTTTGATTGGATGAAATAAAAAAAGAAAAAAGAAAATTGGCAGAATGCGCCTGTTTGGCTCAGTGGTATAAGCTGCTGCCTTCATTTCAGGACATGATTTCAGTTTCCTGGGATAGAGTACCATATCTGGCTCGCTGCTCAGCAGGGGGCCAGCTTTCCTTCTTCTCTCCCTGCCTGCTACTCGGCCTACTTGTGATTTCTGTCTGTCAAATAAATAAATAAAAACTTTTTAAAAATGGCACAACCGGTCCACAAGAAAACAACAAAAACTAAACAAGCTCGACCTTTTGTTGTCCATAGGAGATTTCCTTCTACTATAAAGATACACATAGTTTGAATGTGAAGGAATTTGGAATACATAGTTTATGCAATTGGCAAGGAGAAATAGCAAAAATGATTGTTCCTATGGCAGATAGAGAGCCTTTATGCCTTTGAGAGTCAAAGGATTACTGGAAAGTGTTTTGTCTTAATGGAGCATCAAGACATCAGAAACTTGGAAGAATTGCCAATACATACATCACCTACATGAGTGTATCTAAATGTTGGAAGCATATGAACAGAAAGGAAGGGAGATGGGACCTCAATCCAATATTGTTGGGGATGACGATATTCACTCTCAGCACAGGACAGATCATCCAGATGAAAATGTGGTAAAGAATAACATACATCACCTTGGGCTCTCTAGACCATCTGAGCTTTGGGGATACATGTGTAATATTGTGGCTCTGAGGACCATAAGATAAGTTCTTCCCAAGGGGAGACATAACATTGTCTATCACAGATTGTTGTTGGAGCCCAAAACAAGTCCTAATTAATGGTAGTGAATTCAAATCGTATCTTGTATACTTATGACCACAAATATAGGAAAACGGAAAGAAATCACTTACAAAGGGGAAACACAGCCAGACACTAATATGTGGAAAACAGAACACACTAGTGAGCTAGCAATGATTCAAAGAATGAAAATCAAAAAGGAAAATTCAAAAGTGCCAAGAAAAATGGAAAATAAAGAAACTTACGGGATGATACCAAACATTTTATGGGGAAACAATATAGGTTTAAATGAGTGTGTTTCCAAAAATCAAAAGCGCTGAAAAAATGCAACCTATCTGGGCGCCATAAGGAACTATAAAATGATGAAACAAACTTCAAAGTTAACAGAAAAAATTAAATAATATTTATGATTATCAAAATAAAAGAAATACAAGCAAATAGGAAAAAAAATAAGGAGATCTCACACGTTATTTTTGAAAACATTAAAAAACTGGAGACCTTACCTGGATAAATCAGGAAGACAACTACACAGCTGAATGTATTAGACCACATGACAACATATAGAAAGGAAAAAAAAAAAGCCTAAAAGACCTGTTGCACAATTATGCCACATCCAAGTACTGAGAGAAAAGAATAAATTCCAAGACAGCTATCAACTCCCAAGATAAGGTCAGGAAACCTACAAAATCTCAGCTCTCTAGTAGTGACGAAGGGTTTGAAGCAGTAATCAAACACCTGACAACACACATAAGGCAGGTCCAAATCATTTTCTTAGGCCACTGTTCTAGACATTTATTGAAGGCAATGTCATTTCTTCTCATCGATTCCAGAAATGGAGGAGGCAGATATACTCTAATTTACAAGGATAAAGACCCAATTAAGATAACGACATTTTAGGAAACAAATTCCATGCCATTTTTGTAATTGAAGATAGTAAAAATATAATTCTTTTCTTTTTTCTCATTGTATTCATCTGGTTTAGAAATGGGCAGATTGTTTTTCTTTTTATTTTTTGTTCTGTTGAGAAAACCAGGCTGTCATCTATCATCCGTTTTTCATTAATTTATTTTTATTTATTTTCAGTGTAACGGTATTCATTATTTTTTCACCACACACAGTGCTCCATGCAATCCTTGCCCTCTCCAATACCCACCACTTGGATCCCCCAACCTCCCACCCCCTGCCCCTTCAAAACTCACAGATTGTATTTTAGAGTCCATAGTCTCTCATGGTTCACCTCCCCTTCCAATTTCCCCCAACTCCCTTCTCCTTTCTGTCTCCCCATGTCATCCATGCTATATGTTATGCTCCACAAATAAGTGAAACCATATGATAATTGACTCTTTCTGCTTGACATATTTCACTCAGCATAATCTCTTCCAGTCCTGTCCATGTTCCTAAAAAATTGGGTATTCGTCCTTTCTGATGGAGGCATAATACTCCATAGTGTATATGGACCAAATCTTTCTTATCCATTCTTCCATTTAAGAGCATCTTGGTTCTTATTTCCACAGTGTGGCAACCGTGGCCAATGCTGCTATAAACGTTGGGGGTAGAGATGGCCCTTCTTTTCACTACATCTGTATCTTTGGGGTAAATACCCAGTAGTGTAATTGAAGGATCATAGGGAAGCTCTATTTTTAATATCTTGAGGAATCTTCATACTGTTCTCTAAAGAAGCTGCAACAACTTGCATCCCCACCAACTGTGGAAGAGGGATTCCCTTTCTCCACATCCCCTCCAACACATGTTGTTTCCTGTCTTGCTAATTTTGGCCATTCTACCTGGTGTAAGGTGATATATCATTGTGGTTTTTATTTGAATCTCCCTGACGACTAGTGATGATGAATATTTTTTCATGTGTCTGATAGTCATTTGTATATCTTCATTGGACAAGTGTCTGTTTATATCTTCTGATATGATTGTCTGTTTTGTGTGTGTTGAGTTTGAGGAGTCCTTGATAGATCCTGAATATCAACCTTTTGTCTGTACTGTCATTTGCAAATACCTTCTCCCATTCTGTAGGTTGCCTCTTTGTTTTTTGACAGAGTATTCACGGATGCTTTAGTTCCTTATACAACCTAGTGCTCACCCTAATATATGCCACAACTCCTCAACACCCATTAGCCAGTTCTCTCATTGCCTGCATGTGTCTCTTTTCTGTTACCCTCAGCTTGGTTCTCAGAATCCTGAGTCACTCCTGTTTAGTCTCATTCTCTGACTTCTTCACCTTCAGTTTTCATTTCCTTTACTAGGGGCCATGGTATTCCTCCTGAGCATTTACGAGGAAAGACATATGATTTTTCCCTTTGTCTGCTTACTATTTCATTTTGCTTCACCCAGTCCTGTGGCATTCATGTCAATGGAAGTACCAGGGTTCATCCTCCCTTATGGCTGAGGAATATTGTGTTGCCAATATCGACCACACCTTCTTTATCCACTAGTCTTTTCAAGGGCATTGCAGCTCAATTCACAGTTCTGCTCGAGTGGGCATTGCAGGCCATCAATATAGGCCATTCCTTTTCCTCTGATTAAAGTGACTTGGTCAACATGGTGATGTTCAACTTGTTGGGCTCTGGCGTGCCTGTGAATGTAGACTTTCAACCATCTCAACAGAACAAAGGCCTGTAGAATGCTGTGGTCAGGAGAAAGCATGTGGACAGGGCTTTCTTCTAGTCCACTACGGGAGAGTCTTTTCTCCTGAGACAAAGCAACTTGGACTGAGCAAGGAAGTCCCCCAGTATTCCACGGTTGGGAATTTCATGTTTGCAGGTATCGCATCTAATGTCCTCACCATCCTATCTTTGGCCAGTAGCTCGGTTCTGATGCTGCTGGTGCGAGAGCCCAAAATTTCGTGTGGCCCCATTAACTTATCTACATAAACACAGCCTCCCATGGACGCACTGCTAGAATCCACCTTCTTCCCACTCTGTCCCCTGTTATAGTCTCTGATCATGGTTTCCAGGCTGTCTGCACCTAGGTGCTGCTCTCCTCTCCAAGAAAAAAACACAGTGTTCTCTCGAGTCTGCCAAGCCTAATGATCTGAAAACTCTGGACTCAACACTTTTTTTGGCAATAACTCATGCCATTCATACACTCCGCTGGTCACAGCCAATGACTTTGGGAAAAGTGCTCCTTCTGAATTCTGAGTGTGCTTCTCTCTCCTGTACCTTTGTCCTTTGCATTGTCTCACTGTTCTCTTAAGCAACAATCACCCATGTCTCCCAAATCCATGTCTCCAGTCATGTCCCAAGTTCTCTGTGACTTCTTTTCTCTTTTTCTGTGCAGATTGCTTTGTAGGCTTCACATCTATTTCCGCCATGTTGCACTGATGTGGTAATTTTCCAGTTGTGTTTATAACTGAAGACAAGCCTGCAGTTCCCAGACATCACTACCATCTCACTGTCCTCAAAAAGCACCACAGACTCTTACCCAGCCATAAGCAAGAATGAATTCTTGACACTTGCCTCTGGTGGCAATGTTGTGGAGAGCATTGGCCTACATCACATCTATCAGTCTGAGAAACACAAATAAATATAATTTCACTCTCTCATAGTAGTCAAGGACCCTGGAAAAAGAAAGGGAAAAGGTGACAACAATACGACTCTAAGAAGGCACCCAAAATTTGTTGTTTGCTTGAAGTCAAGTTAGTGAGAATAGGTGCTTATAAAAGAGGACTAAAGGGGACATTCCTTGCAGGAAATGTGGCTGAAACTGATGGTATATGAGTTTTCAAGGCATATCACATTGAATTGATATCCATAAAAACCAACTGGCTATCTCTTGGAATTTCATTTGAAGTGTTATGTGAAACACACACAGACAACATACACACACACACACACATACACACACACACACACACACACACACACAGATAAGACACACAAAAGATGGGAAGGATGAGGAATCATACTAAAGGAAGCAAAATTCCAAGAAAATACCATAGAGAATCCAAGTAAGAAGCCAACCAAAATGAGAAAGTTAAGTCCTCCTATATCAATAATTAGTTCACATATTCGGGAATAATTATCCTATTCCTATAAACAGATAGTTGGAAGGATGAAAATTTAAAAAAAAAACATGAAGGCAAAAATGGTCAACAAGAAAACAATAAAAAATAAACAAGCTCGACTTTATGTTGGCCATGGGAGATTTCCTTTGACTATAAAGATACATATAGCTTGAAAGTGAAGGAATTGGGAAGACATAGGATATGCAATTGGCAAGGAAAAGAGAGCCAATGTGATTGTACCTATGGCAGATAGAGAGATTTTATGCCTTTGAGAGACAAAAGATTACCTGGAAGAATTGTCAACATATACACGACCAACATGGGTGTATGTAAATGTTGGAAGCATATGAACAGAAAGAAGTGAGATGGGGACCTCAATCCAATATTGTTGGGGACTATGATATTCACTTTCAACACAGGACAGATCATCCAGATGGAAAGGTGGTATGGAATAACATACATCATATTGGGCTCTCTAGACCACCTGAGCTTTGGGGTTACATGCATAAGATTACATGCATAAGAGAAGTTCTTCCCAAGGGCAGATCTAACTTTGTCTATCACAGATCGTGTGCTGGAGTCCAAATCCAGTTGTAATTAATGGAAGAGAATTAAAATCCTATTTGTATACTTTTGACCACGAAGATATGAAAACTGGAAGAAATCGCTTATGAATGGGAAATTCAGCCAGACACTAATAGGTGGAAAATAGAATTCAATTGCGAACTAGCAATGAATCTAAGAAAGAAAAGGAAAAGGAAAATCAGGAAGTGCCATGAACAAAGGATAGTAAAGGAACTTATGGGATGATGCCAATACATATATGAGGAAACAATATAGGGTTAAATGCATGTATTTCCAAAAATTAAAAGCACCAGAAAAAACCAACCTAACTGGTAGCCATAAGGAACAAGAAGAAGAAGAACCAACCTCCAAATTTAACAGAAAAAAATGAAATGATAGATGATTATCGGATTAAAGGTAATAATAAGAAACCAATAGGAAAAAATCAGGAGAACTTACATGTCAGTTTTGAAGACTTTTACACAACGGAGGAGCCATTACTTAGATAAAACAGGGAGACACGCACACAGCTGAAAGTATGAAACCACATTACAACTTATAAAAAAATAAAAATAACCAAATAAAAAGTTTATACATTTATGCTAAAAAATAACCTAAAAAATAACCTAAAAAAAAGTTTACACATTATACTAGTAAATCCAAGAACTGAGAGAAAAGGATAAATTCCAAGACACACATCAACTCCCAAGATTAGGTTAGGAAACCTACAAAATCTCAGCTCTCTACTAGTGACTAAAGCATATGAAGCACTAATCAAACACCTGTCAACCAACAAAAGACAAGGTCCACATCCTTTTTATGGGCAACTCTTCTAGACACTTAGTGAAGGCAATTTCGTTTCTTCTCTTTGATTCCAGAAATGTAGGATGTGGGTAGACTCTAATTTACAAGTATAAAGAACCAATTTACATTAGGACATTATAGGAAACAATTTCCATGCCATTTCAATAATTAAAGATAATAAAAATATAATTCCTTCTCTTTATCTTCATCTACTTTTGAAAAGGACAGTTTGTCTTTATTTTAATTTTTTTCTTCTGTTGAAAAAGCCAGCCTATCATCCACCATATATTTTTGACAGACTATTCGCTGATGGTATAGTTCCATATATGACCTAGTGTTTATCCTAGGATATGCCACAACTCCTCAACACTCATTTGCCAGTTCCCAATTAACCAGAATTCTTTCTTTACTGTAACCCTCAGCATGGCTCTCAGAGACTTGAGATCTCCTGGTTTGTCTGTTTCTCTGACTTCTTCCCCTTCAGTTTTTCCTTACTTCCACTAAGGGCCATGGTATTCTTCCTGTGTTCTGTAGGAGGGAAGCCATATGATATTCCTCTTTTTCTCATTGACTTTTTTTTTTTTTTTTTTTTTTTTGCATCGCCCAGTTTTGGGCATTCATGTCAATGCAAGTTGCAGGTGTTCGTCCTTCCTGATGGCTGAGGAATACTCTGTTGCCAATATGGACCACACCTTATTTATCCACTACACTTTGCAAGGGCATTTCAGCTCAATCCACAGTTCTGTTCGATTGGACCTTGGCAGGATATCAATATCGTCTGTTCCTTTTGCTCTGATTAAAGAGACTTGGTAAACCTGGCTATACTCATTACCACAGCAGTTAGAGTTAACTAATGACGACAAGGAGTGCTCTCCAGGGCTCTTCCTTAATGGTTATCCATTATGCAGAATGCACTCTCCTTGAGACTTTGAAAAGGTGTTTAAAGTAAATCCAGGTAGAGAGAGCCCTAATCTCTTATGACTAGTATTTCGTAACACTAGGAGATGAGGACACAGAGAGCACAATACATCATTCCCTAATATTTTGCCTTGAAAATGAACTTTCTGTACCTTAGTCATTACTGACTCACAGGTAAGTCGCTGAGCAAGGACTCTGTCACCCACAGGATGACACACTTTATAGAGAGCTGATGATAGGCAAGGGGCCTCACTGTTTATTGAGATCTCTAGAAATTGTAGTGGAAATAGGAAAATCTTGCCGTCTCTTGAGAAATGTTGGCCTAAAGGATGGTATACCGAACGTCATTTTCTTTTCTGTTTGTCTAGTAAGCGCAAGTGGGAAATTAACACATAAGACTACCTGAGTTCTTGACCAGAATCAGAGGGATCTTTTTAGTACTTCGTGGGGATTCCTCCCTAAAGCTATAGGACTCAAATATCATGAGAGAGTGACTGCTGTTTCAGTGATGTCAGTTTCTGTGATGTCACAAAGGTTGGAGGACATAGCAACCACTCCTCCCCAAATCATGCCTGATCTACACATGGTTGGAGTTCATGGGTGGACCAAGACTGGTGGAACCACCTGGGTCTCTAACCATGTCAGTTGTGAGTGAGTCAGTGTCACATTCTCCATGGACAATTTTGTAGTCTATTGATGTGACAGTCAGAACCAGCCATCTGGACCCTGGAAAAAGACAAGAACCCAGCATTCCATCTTAGCAACAAAAGACCAAGAAAGTATAATGTCTCAAGCAAAGACTCAGGGGAGGAACTCCATATTCTGCACATATGTTTGGTATTTCTACCCAAACAGGGCTCTTCTGACTAGGTAAAGGCCAGCAAAGGAGACCTCACAGGGAACACCCACAACCTTGCAAAAGATATGTCTTGAATCTTCAACAGCGATGTCATGAGTTCCTCTAGCGTCTCAAGAAATCGTGCCAAAACAGCCTCCCAAACTTCAAAAGTGACCAAGCACCAAAATCAGACTCTACACCCAAGAACCTCAGGCCCAGGACGGACTTATGTACTTGGAGTCCGAAGAAGTTGGAGTCCGAAAGAGCAAGCATATTGGAAGAGAACTGTAGCACAAGTGAAGCCATTTGAAAGACACTTTTGCCTGTTTCAAGATGAAAATGTGTATCTCCAAAAGGACGCATTGAAGAAGATTCAAATGTCGAAAAACCTTGAGCATTTCCATATGGTGGTGCAGCTACACTCTGGGGAACGGAATGGAGATGTGTCAGCACAAGCCTGCCTGAATCCTCTCATGACCATCCCACAAATGACTTCATGCGATAACCAAACAGTGCCTCTTGCAGAAGATGGGTATGTTCTCATGGAGCCAGGAGAGGATGACCAATGTGGCAACAAAGGGCCATTACAGCGGGACAGACAGCGGAAGCTACAGGTTGGTGAGGAGATTCAGGAAGACAAGAGCAGAATTAACAAGGGAGTTCAGAGCGATGGTCTGGCATTTTAGGATGGTGGGAGGTGCTCTGAACCTGGCTGTATTCCATAGGGACCTAGGTCCAAATTAAATAAACCATCTTCTGGCCCCAGTCAATCCTTGTACACTGTTTTTGTTTTTGCTTTTGTTTTCTGTCAAAATACGTGCATTCGATGTATTTGAGAGTGAAAGAGAGATCACAATGAGGGGGTGGAGCTGGAGACGGAGAATCAGACTTGTTGCTGAGCAGGAAACCTGAGACCAGAGTTGATGCCATGACCTTGGGATCATGAGTTGAGCTGAAGGCTGCCTCTGAATGATGGACACACCACAGGACTCATTCATTCTCTTCTTAATACCTCCTCGTTCTAGACAAGAAACACTGCTCTACCATATTTCAGAAATGAAGGGAATACGGATTTTGGCTTGGGCTGGTGTCGCTTGCTCTATCCGACCTGTGTCTTGTGTTGCTCTGCTTCTCTTGATGGTGATGGGAGTCCTCTGTGTCTCCAAATTTGGATCCCTGTTTCTGATCAAAGCTTAAGGGCATTTTGAGCTCTGATTTCTCAAAGAAATGTTCAGCCCTCTTTCTTTCTCTCACTCTTAGTTCTCCTATAATAGGCAACTCTTTCAATTCCTTGGAGTCGATGACTTCCCTATACTCATTGTCATGTTCCATCATTCTTCCTTCTCTCTTTGGATTTGCTTCTTTATCTTCCAGTCTTTTTCCTTCAGATCATTAATTGGAATCTCTGCTTCTGCCAGCTTCCTGGACTTTGCATCCAGTTTGCTACCAATCATTTCATCAGGAACTCATTATTTTATATTATTTTTTATTTTTATCAGTTTTATCTCTGTGGTTCGAGGGTACCTAATATCTTCTGTGTCTTTCTGATGTGCAGTGAGTATCCTGGCCAGCTTTCAATCCTCCTTTGGGCGAGTCAAGAGTACAGGTTTCACTCTGATTGCCTGGCCATGATAATTTCTTTTTCTTTTTCTTTTTTTTCCTCTGGCATCAAATGACTCTTCTATCTTTGCATTGGATCTAGGTCTCTGTCTTCTTCCCTGTATTGAAAAAGCCCATTTTGTTTTCTAACCTGAGGCTAACTTCTTTAGGAAGGAGAGATGATGGATTGCCGAATGGCTGGTGCTTGATGGAGTCTTGCTTCTGTGTGTCGCATGCATGTCCTCTGCTGCTGTGTTGTGGCTGTCCCTGTCCTTGAGACCAGTTAATTGCAAAGGCTCTCCTTTCCTGTCGTTTTGTGTGTTTGGGGTCTGGGCTGGCTAAATATTCTGAGGTTTAGCTTGCTGGGCTTTGGTGTGCCTGTGAAAGAAGATGTTCAACAAAATCAACAGAATGAAGGCCTACATAATGCTGTGGTCAGGATAGAGCATGTGGGCAGGGCTTCCTTCTAGTTCCCTATGGGAGAGTCTGTTCTCCTGGGTCTAAGTAACTTGGACTGAGGAAAGCAGCCCCACAAGTGTTCCATGGTTGGGATTTCATGTTGGCAGGTTAGGCAGCTAATGCCCTCACCATCCTGTCTTTGGCAGAAATTCAGTCATGATGCTGATAGTGCGAGAACCCAAAATTTTTGGGTTCAAATCATCTCCATGAACACACTCTCATGTATGGACTGCCAGAACCCACCATCTTCCCACTGTGTCTCCTGATATTGTATCTGAGCATGGTTCCATGCTGTCTGCACCTGGTTTCTTGTTGGTGTCCTCTGCAGGAGAAACACAGTGTTCTCTAGAGTCAATTTCTGCCAAGCCTGCTTATTGACATCTCCAGGCATCAATACCCATTGTTGGGAAGAACTCATGCCATTCGGACCCTCTGCTGGTCACAGCAAATGCATTGGGAAACATGCTTCTTATGGGTTCCCAGTGTGATCCTCTCTCCTGTGCCTTAGTATTCTGCATTGACTCACTGTCCTTTGACGCACCAAACACCCATAAATCCCATAATCCATGTCTCCATCTTCTCCCACAGTCTCGGTGAATTCTTTTCTCTTTTGCTGTGGAGTTTGCTTTTAGCCTTCAGGTCGATTACTGCCAAGTTTCAGTTGATGTGGTAATCTTCCAGTTGTGTTCATGGCTGAAGACAAGCCTGGAGTTCCCAGCCAATACTACCAAATCACTGTCTTCAAAGGCACCACAGAATCTTACAGAGGATAAGCAAGAATGAATTCTTGCCACTTGACTCATGTGGCAGACTTGTGGAGATCATTGGGCTATGTCACATCTATCAGTCTCAGAAAGACAAATAATATAGCATTTCACTCTCTCATGGTAGTCAAGACACATGGGAAAAAGTAAGGGAAAAAGGGACAAACTACATGATTCTAACCAGGCACACAGAATTTGCCGTTTGTTTGAAGGCAGGTTTGTGAGAATATATGTTTATAAAAGTGGATAAAAGGTGACATTCTTTGTAGGAAATGTGGCTGAAAGTGATGGAATATGAGTTTTCAAGGCATGTCAAATTGAATTGCTAACCATAAAATAACAACTTCCTACTCTTGAAATTTAATTATAAGTGTTATGTGAACACACACAACATACACACACACACACATTCAGAAACACATGCTCACACAAAGGAGACACACCAAAGATGGGGAGGAAGTGAGGAATCACTCTAAAGAAAGCAACCCCCAAGAAATAACATAAAGGGAAAGGCATGGAGATTCCAAGTCAGAAACTAACCAAAATAAAAACTTAACATCCCTCCTATTATAATTAGTTCAAGTATTCAGGATAAATTCTTTGTTATGTACAAACACATTGTTGGAATAAATGAGAAATAAAAAAAAAAAAAAGAAAAAGAAAAAAGGGCAAAAATTTCCACAAGGAAACAACAAAAACTTAACAAGCTCAACCTCATGTTGCAATAGAGATTTCCTTCGACTCGAAAGTGAAGGAATCGGTGAGTTAGGTTATGCAATTGACAAAGCGAACGGGGCAAAAGTGATTGTGCCTATGGCAGATAGAGAGATTTTATGCCTTTGAGAGACAAAAGTTACGAGAAGCTGCCTTGTCTTTATGGAGTATCAAAACACCAGAAACTTGGAAGATTTGCCAACAGATACACCTCCATGTGGGTGTATATAAATGTTGGAAGCATATTAACAGAAAGAAAAGGAGATGGGGACCACATTCCAGTATTGTTGCAGACTACAGTATACACTTATAGCACAGGACAGATCATCCAGAGAGAAAGGTGGTAAGGAATAGCAGATGTCATCATGGACTCTCTAGACCACCTGAGCTTTGGGGAAACATGCATAAGATTGTGTCTCTGAGGACCATAAGATAAGTTTTTCCCAAAGGCAGACCTAAAATTGTCTGTCAGAAATCCTCTGCTAGATCCAAATACAGTCATAATTATTAGAAGATAATTCAAATCCTGTCTTGTAACTTATAACCACAAAGATATGAAAACAGAAAGAAATCACTTAAGAAAGGAAAACACAGCCAGGCACGAATAGTTGGAAAAAACAACACACTCCTGAAGTACCAATGA
The DNA here is from genome assembly GCF_030435805.1 of Mustela lutreola. NCBI lineage: Eukaryota > Metazoa > Chordata > Mammalia > Carnivora > Mustelidae > Mustela > Mustela lutreola. Next base: position 2,798,291 of record NC_081309.1, read on the forward strand.
ATCAAAGAAAGAAAATCAGAAAGTACTTTGAACAAAGGAAATTCAAGAAACTTATGGGATGATGTCAAAACATCTTATGAAGAAAGAATATAGGAGTAAATGTGTGTATTTACCAAAATTAAACACACACACACACACACACACACACACACACACACACGCGCGCGCGCGCACACACACACACACACACAAAAAGCAACCTAACATGACGGTATAAGGAAATAGAAAAAGAAGAAGTTTAACAAACTTTAACAAACTGAAGAAGCCATTACTGAAGGAGACCAGCATCCAGAAGAAAGTTTGACACCTGATGGAAAGGGAAAAAAAGAAAAGAAAAGAAAACTAAACTAAACTAAACTAAACTAAACTAAACTAAACTAAAAGATGCCTCTACAAAATTATGCAAGCAAATCTAAGAACAAGTGAAAAGGATTAATTCCAAGACAAATATCAACTCCCAAGTTTAGGTCAGAAACCCTACAATATCTGAGCTTTTTATTACTGACTAAATCGTTTGAAGGAGTAACCAAACTCCTGCCAACACACAGAAGGCCACATCCAAATCATTTTCCTAGTCAACACTTGCATAAATTTAATAAAGTCAATGGCATTTCTTCGCATTGATTCCAGAAATGGAGGTGGCGGGTAAAATCTACTTTTCAAATATAAAGACCCAATTAAGATAAGGTCATCTAAGGGAAAAAATTCCATACCTTTTTTAATAAGTAAAGATAATAAAAATGTAATTCTTTCCTTTTCTTTATGTGTCTTCATCTGCTTTTGAAAGGGCCAGACTGTATTTCCTTTAATATTTTTGTTCTTTTGAGGAAACCAGCCTATGATCCATCATCCGTTAATGACAAATAATTCACTAAAGCTTTAGTTCCATATATGGTTTAGTGTTCATCCTAACATATGCCACAACTCCTGGATACCCATTAGCCAGTGCCCTCATTCCCTGAATTTCTCTCTTTTCTATAACCCTCAGCTTGTTTCTTCAGAGTCCAGAGACACTCCTGGTTTGTCTCCTACTCTGACTTCATTCCCTTCAGTTTTCCCTTCCTTCTACTAAGGGTCATGATATTCCCCCTGGGGCACATAGGATGGGAGCCATGAGAAATTCCCCTTTATCTGCTTGCCTTTTTTTATTTCTAAACACCCAGTCCTGTGAAACTCAAGTCCATGCAAGTACCAGGGGTTCATCCTCCCTGATGGCTGAGGGATACTCTGTTGTCAATACAAACCACACCTTCTTTATCCAATAGTTTTTGCAAGTACATTACAGCTCAATACACAGTTCAGCTCGAGCTGGCATTACAGTTCACAGATATAGGCCATTCCTTTACCTCTGATTTAAGAGAATTGGTCAACATGGCCATACCTATTACCAAAGCATGTAGTGTTAACTAATGATAGCAAGGAGTACTGTTTAGGGCTCTTCCTTCAGCGTTAGCTCTCATGCAGAATGTCACGTGCCTTGAAGCCTTTCCAAATTTGTTTAAGGGAAAAGTAGGTAGACAGAGCCATAATCCCTTATGACTAGTGTTTTCGAACATTACGAGATGAAAACAAAGATAGCACAATACATCCATGTCCTAACATTTTTCCTTGAAGAGGTACTTTCCGTTTTTTTGTCATAACTGACCCATAGGGAAAAGACACTGAGAAAGGACTCTCTCACACACAGGATGGCAAACCTCACAGAGAGCTGATGATACCCAAGAGGCCTCACTGTTTCTTGAGATCTCTAGAAATTTCAGTATAAATAGTAAAACCTTGCCTTCTATGGAGAAATACTGGTCTAAAGGATGGTATCCCAAACGTCATTTTCTTTTCTCTTTGTCTAGAAAGGGAAGTGCGACATTAACACAAAAGACAACGCGAGTTCTTGATCAGGCTACGGTGTCTTTTTCTGTGTTTTCTGGTGCTTCCTACCTAAAGCCATAGGACAAAAAGGACATGAGAGTGTGACTGCTGCTTTAGTGAAGCCAGCTTTTGTGATGTCACAAAGATTTGAGTTCCTAGCAACTACTCCTTCCCAAACCACACCTTATGTTACTTGGCGGTAGTAGTCATGGGTGGGCCAAGAGGATCCCAAGCCCTCCCAAACTTCTGGAGCTGCCTGTGAAGTGAGTTGGTGTTAATTTCTCCATGGCCAAATTTGTAGTCTTTTATTGTGACAGTCAGCACCAGCCATCTGGATTCCGGAGAAAGGCATGAATCCACAATTCCACCTTACCCATCACGAAAGTCCAAGAAAGAAGCAGGTCTCAAACAAAGACTCAGGGGAGGAAATCCATGTCCCTCACATGTGTTTGATACTCCCACCCAATCAGGGTGCTTCTGACTAGGGAAAGGCCACCCAAGTAAAGCTTAAAGGGAATACCCACAACCATGACAAAGACCTGTCTGTAGTCTTCAACAGTGAGGACAGGAGTAACTCTAGTGTCTCCAGAAATCATGAAAAAAAGGCCACCCAATTTTCAAAAGTAAACAAGTCCCAAAGGCATACTCTACACCCTAGAATCTGAGGCCCAAGACTGACTCATCTACTTGGAGTCCACAGGAACAAGCGTGGAACATGTTGCAAGAGACGTAATAGCACAAGTGAAGTGATCTGAATGACACTCTTGCCGGTTCAAGATGAAGATGTGTATCTCCAAAAGGACATGTTGAAGGGGATTCAAATGTCAAGGAATTTTGAGCATTCCCACAGGGTGGTTCAGCTACCCTCTGGGGAACTGAATTGAGGTACAGCAGCAGAAACCTGCCTTAACCGTCTCATGACTATACCCTACATGGTTTCATACAATAACCAAACAGTGCCTCTTGCAGAAGATGGGCATGTTCTAATGGAGCCAGGAGAGTGAAAACCAAGTGCCATTACAGCTGGACAGACAGCAGATGCTACAGGTTGGTGAGAAAATATAGGAAGACAAAGAATAGGAGAATGAACAATGGAGCTCAGAGCAACGGTCTAGAATTTTATCATGGTAAGAGGTGCAGCATTCCACAGAGATATAGGTCCAAATTAAATAAACCGTCCTCTGGCACCAGTAAATCCTTGTAAACTGGTTTTGTTTTTGTTTTTGTTTTTTTTTAGTCAAAGATACACATGCACGTACTTGAGAGATAGACAGAAGTTCACAATGAGTGGGTGGAGCTAGGGAGGGGAAACAGACTTGCACCTGAGCAGGGAAGCTGAGACCAAAGTTAATGCCATGGCCCTGGGATCATGAGTTCAGCTGAATTCCGCCTCTGAACTAATGGAGGATCATATCGAGGATCATATCATTGTCCTCTTAATAACTCAGAGTTCTAGACAAGAACTACTGCTCTGTCATTGTTCAGAAATGCAGGGGATACAGATTTGGGCCTGGGCTGGTGTTGCTTGCTCTATCCGACCTGCTCCAAGAGCTGGCAGAGCTTGTCGTCTTGAAGTCACTGACTTGGTTATGAACACACCACTCTCCCTCACATATTTGGGTAAAGATAATTCCTCCACTACCAGCTTTTGCAGGGGAAATGACACTATGTCTTGTCGTGCTCCTTCTGTTGATGGTGATGGGTGCCCTCTCTGCCTCTGAATCTGGATCTCTGTTTCTGATCCCAGATGAGAGACATTTTCAGCTCTGATTTCTCAAAGACATGTTTGACCTTTATACTCTCACTCCTAGATCTCCTAGAGTAGGCACCTCTTTCCATTCCTTGGATTCGATGACTTTCCTAAGCTCATTATTATGGCCCATCATTCTTCCTTCTCTGTTTGGCTTTTATTCCTTATTTTCTAGTATTTTACTTTTAAGTCACTAATTTGATCATCTTCTTCTGCAGGCTTCCTCGACATTGCGTTGAGTCTGCTACCAATCTTTTCATCAGGGACCCTATATTTTATTTTCTTTTTTTATCACATTTGTCTCTGTGGTTAGAGACTTTCTGATATCTTCAGTGGTTTTCTGATGTACAGTGAGTATCCTCGCTGCTGCTTTAAATCCACCATCGGGTGTGTAACATTAGAGGTTTCACTTTGATTGCTTTGCCTTAATCATTTCTTATTCATTTTCCTTGATTTCAATTGATTATTCCATCTTAGAATTGGATCTAGGTCTTTTTCGTTTTCTCTTTATTCTTGTTTTTTTAATATAATTTTTTATTTTTTATAAACATATATTTTTATCCTCAGGGGTACAGGTCTGTGAATCACCAGGTTTACACATATCACAGCACTCACCAAAGTACATACCCTTCACAATGTCCATAATACCACTCCCTTCTCCCAAACCCCCTCCCCCCAGCAACCCTCAGTTTGTTTTGTGACATTAAGAGTCACTTATGGTTTGTCTCCCTCTCAATCCCATCTTCTTTCATTTATTCTTCTCGTACCCACTTAAGCCCCCATATTGCAACACCACTTCCTCATATCAGGGAGATCATATGATAGTTGTCTTTCTCCACCTGACTTATTTCGCTAAGCATGATACGCTCTAGTTCCATCCATGTTGTCGCAAATGGCAAGATTTCATTTCTTTTGATGGCTGCATAGTATTCCATTGTGTATATATACCACATCTTCTTGATCCATTCATCTGTTGATGGACATCTAGGTTCTTTCCATAGTTTGGCTATTGTGGACATTGCTGCTATAAACATTCGAGTACACGTGCCCCTTTGGATCACTACGTTTGTATCTTTAGGGTAAATAACCATGGGTTCAGTTGCTGGGTCATAGGGCAGTTCTATTTTCAACATTTTGAGGAACCTCCATGCTGTTTTCCAGAGAGGTTGCACCAGCTTGCATTCCCACCAACAGTGTAGGAGGGTTCCCCTTTCTCCGCATCCTCGCCAGCATCTGTCATTTCCTGACTTGTTGACTTTAGCCATTCTGACTGGTGTGAGGTGATATCGCATTGTGGTTTTGATTTGTATTTCCCTGACGCCGAGTGATATGGAGCACTTTTTCATGTGTCTGTTGGCCATCTGGATGTCGTCTTTGCAGAAATGTCTGTTTATGTCCTCTGCCCATTTCTTGATTGGATTATTTGTTCTTTGGGTGTTGAGTTTGCTAAGTTCTTTATAGATTCTGGACACTAGTCCTTTATCTGATATGTCGTTTGCAAATATCTTCTCCCATTCTGTCAGTTGTCTTTTGATTTTGTTAGCTGTTTCCTTTGCTGTGCAAAAGCTTTTGATCTTGATGAAATCCCAATAGAATATTTTTGCCCTTGCTTCCCTTGCCTTTTGCGTTGTTCCTAGGAAGATGTTGCTGCGGCTGAGGTCGAAGAGGTTGCTGCCTGTGTTCTCCTCAAGGATTTTGATGGATTCCTTTCGCACATTGAGGTCCTTCATGCATTTTGAGTATATTTTCGTGTGTGGTGTAAGGAAATAGTCCAATTTCATTTTTCTGCATGTGGCTGTCCAATTTTCCCAGCACCATTTATTGAAGAGGCTGTCTTTTTTCCATTGGACATTCTTTCCTGCTTTGTCGAAGATTAGTTGACCATAGAATTGAGAGTCTATTTCTGGGCTCTCTAATCTTTCCATTGATCTATGGGTCTGTTTTTGTGCCAGTACCATGCTGTCTTGATGATGACAGATTTGCAATAGAGCTTGAAGTCCGGGATTGTGATGCCACCAACGTTGGCTTTCTTTTTCAATATCCCTTTAGTTATTCGAGGTCTTTCCTGGTTCCATATAAATTTTAGCATTATTTGTTCCATTTCTTTTAAAAGGATGGATGATACTTTGATAGGAATTGCATTAAATGTGTAGATTGCTTTAGGTAGCATAGACATTTTCACAATATTTATTCTTCCAATCCAGGAGCATGGGACATTTTTCCATATATTTGTGTCTTCCTCAATTTCTTTCATGAGTACTTTATAGTTTTCTGAGTATAGATTCTGTGTCTCTTTGGCCCGACTTATCAAAAAGTAAAGAGAAAGGACCCAAATAAATAAAATCATGAATGAAAGAGGCGAGATCACAACACCAAAGAAATACAAACTATTATAAGAACATATTATGAGCAACTCTATGCCAACAAATTTGACAATCTGGAAGAAATGGATGCATTCCTAGAAACATATAAACTACCACAGCTGAACGAAGAAGAAATAGAAAGCCTGAACAGACCCATAACCAGTAAGGAGATTGAAGAAGTCATTAAAATCTCCAAACAAACAAAAGCCCAGGGCCAGACGGCTTCCCGGGGGAATTCTACCAAACATTTAAAGAAGAACTAATTCCTATTCTCCTGAAGCTGTTCCAAAAAATACAAATGGAAGGAAAACTTCCAAACTCATTTTATGAGGCCAGCATCATCTTGATCCCAAAACCAGACAAGGATCCCACCAAAAAAGAGAGCTATAGACCAATATCCTTGATGAACACAGATGCGAAAATACTCAACAAAATACTAGCCGATAGGATTCAACAGTACATTAAAAAGATTATTCACCACGACCAAGTGGGATTTATTCCAGGGCTGCAAGGTTGGTTCAACATCCGCAAATCAGTCAATGTGATACAACACATCAATAAAAGTAAGAACAAGAACCATATGATACTCTCAATAGATGCTGAAAAAGCATTTGACAAAGTACAGCGTCCCTTCCTGATCAAAACTCTTCAAAGTGTAGGGATAGAGGGCACATACCTCAATATCATCAAAGCCATCTATGAAAAACCCACCGCAAATATCATTCTCAATGGAGAAAAACTGAAAGCTTTTCCGCTAAGGTCAGGAACACGGCAGGGATGTCCATTATCACCACTGCTATTCAACATAGTACTAGAGGTCCTAGCCTCAGCAATCAGACAACAAAAGGAAATTAAAGGCATCCAAATCGGCAAAGAAGAAGTCAAATTATCACTCTTTGCATATGATATGATACTATATGTGGAAAACCAAAAGACTCCACTCCAAAACTGCTAGAACTTATACAGGAATTCAGTAAAGTGTCAGGATATAAAATCAATGCACAGAAATCAGTTGCATTTCTCTACACCAACAGCAAGACAGAAGAAAGGGATATTAAGGAGTCAATCCCATTTACAATTGCATCCAAAACCATAAGATACCTAGGAATAAACCTAACCAAAGAGACACAGATTCTCTTTATTCTCAAAGCACATTCTGTTTTCTTCCCTGAGGGTAATGTCTTTAGGAAGAAGGGATCTTGGAGTGCCCAAGGGCTGGCTCTTGAGGGAGTCTCTGGTGTGTGTGGCATGCATGTCCTCTGCTGTTGAGTTGTGGCTGTCCCCTGACCTTAACGCCATCATCTGCAGAGGCTGTCCTTGACTGCCTTTTGGTGTGTTTGGTGTGTTTGCTCCTCTATCCTGTGCGTTTATTTTGCATTGACTCACATCCCTCTGAAACACCAATCACCCATGACGCCCTAAGCCATATCTCCAATCTTCTGCTATAGTATCTATGACTTTCTTTCTCTTTTGATGTGGAGATTGAATGGTAGGTTTCAGGTCAATTTCCACCCAGTTGAAGTTGTTGTGGTAATATTCCAGTTGTGTTTATGGATGCTGACAAGCCTGGAGTTCCCAGACATTACTACCATCTCACTGTCCTCCAAAGGCACCACAGACTCTTACACAGCCATAAAAGAGAATGAATTCTTGCCACTTGTCTCATGTGGCTGTGTTGGGAAGAGCATTGGGCTACGTCATATCTCTCAGTCTCAGAAAGACAAATAAACTATAATTTCACTCTCTCATGTTAGTAAAGGAACATGTGAAAAAGCAGGGGGGAAGGGACAAACAATACAACTCTAAACAGAAAATTTTGTGTTTCTTTGAAGGCAGGTTAGTGGGAATATGTGTTTATAAAAGAGGACTAAATGGGACATTCTTTGCAGGAAATACGGCTGAAAGTGATAGAATGTGAATTTCGAAGGCCTATCAAATTGAATTGCTATCCATAAAAGGTTGAATTCCTATTTCTTGAAATTTTATTGTAAGTGTTATGTGAAGTGACACAAGATGACAAGATGATCAAATAACTCTGATCACCCATGAAATAAGCCTGAGATCAGAATTATAAACATCTGGATCTCTACAAGGGCAGAAAACACCAATGGGCAGGAAAAGCAGAGTTGGAACATCCTACTTACTATAAAAGATAAAGAAAAGTGGAAGGAAGCTACCAGAGGCGACTGGTTGGAAAGTAATACCCCAATACTAGAGTGCCCTGCATCTGGGGACTAGCATTAACTTGGACTCTGTTTGAAAGCACTCAAAAGGTGCAAATGATCACGGGGATAAATTGTGGGAAATGGGGAAACTAAGAATAGGATCTTAAGTCCCTGGATGCAGGACAGCCTCCCCTGGCATGGAGCCAGAGAGAGAGTGGTGGAGAAAACAGGCCTGGTTCCTAAGCCACCAGCATGCCTTAAATTGCGTGGGGTCTGGCTCCTGTGAGGGCCTGGGAGCCTCGCCATACAGCAGAACGTGGAGCCTTGCTAACAGAGCCTGAGACGCATGCACCCCTTACCATCCTCTGAGAGAGGTGTTCGAAAACTCTAGTGCTCTTAGACCCACACCATACTATCAGAGCCTGAGACACACAGAAGCCCCACACACTCCCCTGAGAGAGTTGCTTGCAAGCCAGGCACTCTTAGACCCAGAAAGACTAGGAATTCTCAGCACGGCCCAGCGGGAAAACCTCAGTGTGGAATCACTGTTTTGAACCTCTCTGGTGGTCTGGAACTGCCCAGAAAGCCACTGCTGCTGTAGTTTGGGGTACATGCAGAAGATTCTGCATCCCCTGGGACCACGACTAAAATTTACTCTTCCAGCAGCCAAGCGGGAATTATAAGGGCTCTGCAGCACCCACAGGGGAGATGACTGAGACTTCCCTTTGAGAGGGAGATCGGGGTGCAGTTTGCTTTCCTCTAAACCTCCTAAAACCAAAACCCAAATGTGTATACATATATATATATATATTATAAAATATATAATGTATATGAATGTATACATATATATATAAGTATATAACAAGAGAAAAAATATAAAATTTTTAAATAAATTTTTATATGACAAGAGAAATGTATATGACGAGAAAAATATATTTTCTCTTGTCATATAAAAATATATATTAATATATATATTATATGTCATATAAAAATATATATTAATATATATATTTTTTTCTGCTGTCATGATAAGATGACAAGAAAATATATATATATTTTTTCTCTTCATAGATCTATTTGTGTGTGTGTATTAAAGCAAAGAAAGGAAGAACCTTTTCTAATAAAGGCTATATATATAAATATATATATATAATATATATATATGAATATATATAAAATAGAAATATATGTAAATATATATTATATGTATTTTTTTCTCTTATCATACACTTTTATACATATATATATTTATATCTCATCATATAATTTTATCAGTCTTTTTGTTTGTTTTTGTTTGTATACTATAAATCTATCCTTAGGGCCCATTTGATCCGAACCCTCACTTTTATCTTCCATTTTTTCCCTGTTTCTTTCTCTCTCTCTCTTTTTTTTTTTCTTTTCGTTTTTCTCTCATTTGGGGAATCCTGATTTTTCAGAAGCATTCCAGGGTGCACCTTTACTGCACCATGTTCAATACATCCAGCTACATCTGTTCAGTCATCTCTCATCAAAATGAATAGGAGGAGAATTGCCCAACAAAAGAAAAATACAGAGGACGGGCCTTCTGCAACAGAGCTAATGGCTACCAGCATAGGTAATATGTCGGAAAGAGAATTCAGGCTCACAATTATCCAGGCAATAGCTAGGTTGCAGAAAGCCATGGATGACCAAATGTAATTGAATACGAAAGACCTGAAAGATACCAGGAATAAGGTTCACAATGCTCTCAATGAGTTCCAATCTAATCTAAATTCTCTAAAAGCTAGGTAACTGAGACAGAAGATAGGATTAGTGATCTTGAGGACAAAGAGATAGAGAGAAAGGATCAGGAGGAAGCCTGACACAAACAGCTTAGAAGACATGAAAACAGAATCAGGTAAGTAAATGATACCATGAAAAATTCCAACTCCATAATTATAGGAATCTATGAAGGGGAGGAGAAAGAAAGAAGTCTAGAAGATATAGTAGAACAAGTTATTCATGACAATTTTCCCAATCTCACGATTGGAACCAGCATTCATGTACTAAAGTCAAAACCGTCTCCCCCAAGATTATAGAAACCAAAAAAAAAAAAAAAAAAAAAAAAGTCAAGAAACCTGAGAGTAAAACTGAGAAATAATGAATATAGATACAATCTCTTGAAGCAGCTAGGACATAGAGGCTCCTTACGTACAGAGGAAAGCCCATCAGGATCTCATCAGACTTGTCCACAGAGACATGGCAAGCCTGAAAGGGCGCTTAATGAAAAGAACACTTTATCCAGCAAAAATACTTTACCCAGCAAGACAGACATTCAAAATGGATGGAGAGATAAAGAGTTCCCAAGACCAGCAAGGCTAAACAGACTATGCAATCACCAAGTTGATACTGCAGGAAATATTAAGGAAGGTTCAAGAAAAGAGGAAAAATCCTAAAAATATCATTGAACAGAAAAATAGAGACAATCTACAGAAAAGAAAGACTTCAAAGGTCACACTATGTCAATAAAAAACCTATCTATCAATAATCACTCTCCATATGCATGGCCTCAATGCACCCATAAAATGACACAGGGATGAAGAATGGATAAAACGACAAGACCCATCCATATGTTGCCAACAAGAGACCCATTTTGAACTTAAGGATACACCCAGACTGAAATGAAGGGATGGAGAAGCATTTTTCATGAAAATTGTCCCCCAAAGAAGGTCGGGGTAACAATTCTCATATGAGATAAATTAGATTTTAAACTAAAGATTGTCGTCAGAGATACAGAAGGACACTACATAATTCTTAAAGGGACTCTACACCTAGATGATCTAACAATGGTAAATATCTATGACCCCAATATGGGAGCAGCCAATTACATAAGAAAACTATTAGTCTAGATAAAGAGTTATATTGATATGAATACCTTAATAGTAGGAGATCTTTTTTTAATTTTTAAAAGATTTATTTATTTGACAGACAGAGTTCACAAGTAGGCAGAGAGAGAGGGAGAAAGCAGGCTCCCTCCTGAGCAGAGAGACCAATGAGGGACTCGATCCCGGACCCTGAGATCATGACCAGAGCCAAAGGCAGACGCTTTAACCCACTGGGCAACCAAGGTGCCCTAATAGAAGAAGATCTTAACACTCCTCTTTCAAAAATATCAAGCAGAAAATCAACAAATAAATAAATATCATATACATATATATTATATGCTCCATCTCTTTTCAAAGAGCTGGTCAAATAATCCGAAAATTTGTACGGAATCAGAAGAGACCCAGAGTCAGTAAGTAAATCTTATAAAACAAACATTTAACTGGGGGCATCTCGTTATGTGATCTCAAGCTTTACCACAAAGCTGTGATTACCAAGACAGCATGGACCTGACATAAAAACAGAGAGATATACCAGTGGAACAGAGTATAGAGCCCAGATATTGACCCTCAACTCTAGGGTCAAATAATCTTCGACAAAACAGGAAAAAATATACAGTGGAAAGAAGACAGTCTCTTCAATAAATGGTGCTGGGAAAACTGGGCAGCTATATGTAGAAGAATGAAACTCAACCATTTTCTTACACTGTACATAAAAATAAACTCAAAATGGATAAAAGACCTCAATGTGAGACAGGAATCCATCAGAATCCTAGAGGAGAACATAGGCAATAATCTTTTCGATATCAGCCACAGCAACTTATTTCAAGATATGTCTCCAAAGGCAAAGGAAACAAAAGTGAAAATGAATTTTGGGGGCTTCAGCAAAATCAAAAGCCTTTGCACAGCAAAGGGAACAGTCAACAAACAAAGAGGTAACCCATGGAATGTGAGAAGATATTTGCAAATGACAGTTTAGACAAAAGGTTACATCCAAGGTCTATAAAGAACTCCTCAAGCTCAACACAGACAAAACAGACAACCTTATCAAAAAATGGCCAGAATACATGAACAGACACTTCTCCATTGAAGAATTACAAATGACTATCAGACACATGAAAAAAATGTTCATCCTTACTTGCCACTAGGAAGATTCAAATGACCACCACATTGAGATACCACCTTACACCAGTTGAATGGCCAAAATTAGCAAGACAGGAAACAACATGTGTTGGAGGGGATGTGGTGAAAGGGGAACCCTCTTACACTGTTGGTGGGAATGCAAGTTGGTGCAGCCTCTTTGGAGAATATTGTGTAGATTCCTCAAGAAATGAAAAATAGTACTTCCCTATGACCCTGCCATTGCACTACTGGGTATTTACACCAATGATACAGATGTAGTGAAAAGAAAAGCCATCTGTCCCCAATGTTTATAGAAGCAATGGCCACAGTTGCAAACTGTGGAAAGAAGCAAGATGCTCTTCAACAGATGAATGGATAACGAAGATGTGGTCCATATACAATATGGAGTATTATGCCTCCATCAAAAAGGATAAATACCCAACTTTTGTAGCAACATGGACGGGACTGAAAGTGATTATGCTGAGTGAAGTAAGTCAAGCAGAGAGACTCAATTATCATATGGTTTCCTTTATTTTTGGAGCGTATCAAATATCATTGAGGACATGGGGGTTATAGAGAAGGGAGTTGGGGGAAATTGGAAGGGAAGGTGAACCATGAGAGACTACAGACTCTGAAAATATTATGAGGAGTTTGAAGTGGTGAGGGGGGTGTGAGGTTGTGGGAACCAGGTGGTGGGTATTATAAAGCGTACGGATTGCATGGAGCACTGTGTGTAGTTCAAAAATAATGAATACTGTTATCTGAAAATAAATAAAAATATAAATTTAAAATTATGGAAAAAAAAAAAACAAATCTGCAACCCATGGAATGGGAGAAAATATTTGCAAATCTCAGTTCACACAAAAGGTTGACATCCAGGATCTATAAAGAAATTCTCAAACTCAACACTCACAAACAGACAATCATAAAAAAAGGGGCAGAAGATAGGAAAAGACACATGTCCAATGGGCAATATTGACCACACCTTCTTTATCCATTAGTCTTTTCAAGGGAGTTGCAGCTCAATCCACAGTTCTACTGGAGGAGCCATTGCAGGCCATGGATATAAGCAGTTCCTTTTCTTCTGACTAAAGAGACATGGTCAACATGGCTATACCCATAATTTCTACCCTTAGTAGTCCCTTAACATAAGGAAAAGACACTGAAAAGTACTCTTTCATCCACAGGATGACATACCTCATGGAGAGCTGATGATACCCAAGAGACCTCTCTGCTTCTTGAGATCTCTAGAAATTTCAGTGGAAATAAGAAAACCTTGCTGTCTCTGGAAAATTGTTGGCCTAAAGGATAGTATACCGAATATAATTTTCTTTACTATTTGTCTAGAAAAGGGAAGTGGGAAATTAACCCACAAAACAACTTGAGTTCTTGATCAATTTCAGAAGACTCTTTTTCTGTCATTCCTGGGGATTCTTACCTAAAGCCATAGTACTCAAAGATCATGAGAGAGGGACTGATGATTCAGGGAAGCCAACTTCTGTGAAGTCACCCAGGCTTGAGGTGATATCAACTACTCTTCGCCAAACCACGTCTGATCACAACATTGGCTGGAGTAGTCATGGGTGGTCCAAGAATTCCAAGCCCTCCCAAACCACTGGAGCCACCTGGGTCTCTCACCAAGGCAGTGGCAAAGTGAGTCGGTGGCAGCTTCTCCATGGCTGAATTCATAGTCTTTGGTTATAACCACCAGCCCTCTGGGCTCTGGAGAAAGGCAGGAATCTACCATTCTATCTTACCCACGATTGGCCAAGGAAGAATCAGGCATCAAATAATGACTCAGGGCTGGAAATCCATGCCCTGCACATGTCTATGATGCTCCCATGCAATCCTGGCGCTTTTGAACAGGAAAAGAACCACCAAGAAAAGCTCCCAGGGAAAACCGGCAACCATGCCAAAGACATGTCTGGAGTCTTCAATAGCGAGGAAACGAGTAACCATAGCTTCTCCAAACACCATGTCAAAATAACCTCCCAATGTTCAAAATCGACAAAGCACCAAAGGCAGAACCTTCACCCGATAATCTGAGGCCCAGGATGGACTCATGTACTTGGAGTCCACAGGAGCAAGCGTTGAGTTGTTGGAATAGAGCCATAGCCCAAATGAAGCCATTTGAAAGATTTTTGTGCCTGTTTCAGGTTGTCCAAACAACATGTATACATGGAGATACAAACATGTATCTCCAAAAGAACTCAAGGAAGAGGATTCAAATGTCACAGAACCATGAGCATTCTCACAGGTTGGTGCACCTACCCTCTGGGGAACTCTATGGAGATGTGGCAGCACAAGTCTTCCTTATCCCTCTCATGACAATCCCCCAAATGTCTTCATGTGATCAGCAAGCAGTGTCCCTTGTGAAGATGGGTGTGTTCTAATGGAACCAGGAGAGGATGAAGAACGTGACAAAAAGGAGCCACTACAGTTGTATAGACAGTGGATGCTAGAGGTTGGTGAGGACATACAGGAAGACAAAGAAAATCCGAATGAACAAGGAAGCTCAGAGCGACAGTCTGGCATTTCAGGGTGGTAGGATGTGCTCTGAACCTGGCTGAATTCCATAGGGACCTAAATAAAAATTAAATAAACCATCCTCTGGGCCAAGTCAATCCTTATACACTGTTTTTGTTTTTTGTCTAAATAAGGACAAGCTTGTACTTGACAGAGAGACAGAGAGATCACAATCAGGGGATGGAGCTGGAGAGGGAGAAGAAGACTTGCCCCTGAGCAGGAAACCTGAGACCAGAGTCGATGCCATGACCCTGGGATCATGAGTTGAGCTGAGAGCCGCCTCTGTACCGAAGGACACATCACAGGACCCAATCTTTGTATTCTTAATCCTTCCTAGTTCTAGTCAAGTACCACTGCTCTGTCATTGCTCAGAAATGCAGGGGATCCAGATTTTGGCTTGGGATGGTGTCGCTTGTTCTATCTGACCTGCTTCAAGAGCTGGTAGAGCTTGTCGTCTTGAAGTCAGTGACGTGGCTATGGACACACAACTCTCCTGAGCATATTTGGGTAAAGAGAATTCCTTCATTGCTAGCTTTTGCAGGGGGAGTGACACTATGTCTTGTGTTGCACTGCTTCTTGTAGACATAGATGGGACACCTCTGTGCCTCTGAATCAAGATCTCTGTTTCTGCTCCTGGTGAGGTACATTTGAAGCTTTGATTTTTCTAAGAAATGTTTAGCACTCTTATTCTCTTACTCCTAGTTCTCTTAAAATAGGCACCACTTTCCATTCCTTGGAGTTGATGACTTCCCTAAGCTCATTGTCATGTTCCATCATTCTTCCTTCTCTCTCTGGATTTGCTTCCTTACTCTTCATTACTGGTCTTCCAGATGACAAATTTGATCCTCCGCTTCTGTCAGCTTCCTGGTCTTTGCATCCAGTTTGCTCATAATCTTTTCATCAAGGACTCCTTATTTTATTATTTTAAACACTTTTATCTCTGTGGTTCGAGACTCCCTGATATATTCTGTGTGTTTCTGATGTACAGAACAGATGTATCCTGGCTGTGTCTTTCAATCTTCCATCGAGCATGTTACATGTAGATGTTTCATTTTGATTGGCCTGGACAATCTTTTTCCTCAGCGTCCAATGATTCTTCCACCTTTGCACTGGATCCAGGTCTCTATCTTCTCTTTATTCAAAAAACCCACTCTATTTTCTTCCCTGAGAGTAAATTCTTTAGGATGATGACATCATGGAGTGGCCAATGGCTGGCCCTTGAAGGATTTGCGATGTGTGTGGCATGCATGCCCTCTGCTGGTGTGTTGTGGCTGTCCCCTGTCTTTGAGGCCAGTCATCTAGATGCTCTCCTTGCCTGCCATTTGGAGTGTTTAAGGTCTGGGATGAATATGGTGATGTTCATGTTGTTGGGCTCTGGCGTGCATGTGAAAGGAAACTTTCAACAAACTCAACAGAATGAAGGCCAGTAGAATGCTGTGATCAGGAGAAAGCATGTGGGCAGGGATTTTTTCTAGTCCCCTACAGAAGAGTCTGTTCTCCTGGGACAAAGAAACTTGGACTGAGGAAAGCAGTCCCCCCAGTGTTCTATGCCAAGGACTTCGTGTTTGCAGGTTCAACAGCTAATGTCCTCACCATACTATCTTTGGCCAGTAACTCTGTGTTAAACTACTGTTGCGAGAGCCCAAAATTTCGTGTGCCCCCATCGAGTCATCTCCACGATCACTGTCTCTCACGGATGCACTGCCAGAACCCACCATTTCCCACTGAGTCTACCGGGACTGTCTCTGATCAAGATTTCCAGGCTGCCTGCACCTGGTTGCTTGTTGGTGTCCTCTCTGGAGAAACACAGTGTTCTCTCGAATCAATGTTTGCCAAGCCTGATGATCTGAATACTCAGGACTCAAGACAATTCTTTAACAAGAACTCGTGCCATTCAGAGCCACTGCTGGTCGCAGCCAGTGGCATTGGGAAACATGCTCCTTGTGGGTTCTCAGTGTGCTCCTCTCTTCTGTGCCTTTGTCCTTTGCATTGTCTCACTGCCTTCTGAAGCACCAACCGCTTACATCTACCCTAAGCCATGCCTCCATTCTTCTCCCAAAGTTTCTGTTACTTCAATTCTCTTTTGCTGTAGAGTTTGCTTTGTAAGCTTCAGACAAATTTCCACCATGTTGCACTTGATGGTGTAATACCCCAGTTGTTTTCCGTGCTGAAGACAAGCCTGGAGTTCCCAGACACTACTACCATCTCACTGTCCTCCAAAAGCACTGCAGACTCTTGCCCAGCCATAATCAAGAATAAATTCTTGCCCCTTGTCTCATGTGGCAGAATTGTGGAGAGCATTGGGCTACGTCACATCTATCAGTCTAAGAAAGACAAATAACATACAATTTCCATGTGATGGAAGGGGAGTTTTCAAGGCATATCCAATTGAATTGCGATCCATAAAAGACCAACTTCCCATCTCTTAAAATTTCATTATAAGCATTATGTGAAACACACACACAGACAGCATCGACACAAACACACACACACACACACACACACACAGAAAAGACACATGAGCGATGCAGAATTGTGGATCAAGGGAAGCAAACCCCCCAAAAATACCATTAAGGGTAAAGGTACAGAAAACCCAAGTAAGAAAACAATGAAAATGAGATAGTTAACTCCTTCTTTGTCAATCATTAGTTAACGTATTCAGGACTAAATTCTCCAATCCCTATAAACAGATTATTAGAAACATGAAAATAAAAAAAAATAAAGGCAAAAAAGGTCAACAAGAAAACAACAAAAACAAAACAAGCTTGAACTTACATTGGCCATACAGTCGAAGGAGATTTTCTTCAACTATAAGGAGATTTCCTTCGACTATCAAGATACACATAGCTTGAAAGTGGAGGAATTGGGAAGATATAGTTCATGCAACTGCCAAGGAGAAGAGAATCAAAGTGATTGTGCCAATGACAAGTAGAGAGATTTTAGCACTTCAAGAGACAAAAGATTCCCGGAAGGTGTTTTGTCTTCATGCAGCATCAAAACATCAGAAACTTGGAAGAATTGCCAACAGATACACCACCAATGTGGGTGTTTCTAAATGTTGGAAGCATATTAACAAAAAGGAAAGGAGACTGGGACCACATTCCAATGTTGTTGGGGACTACGATATCCACTTACAGCACAAGACAGATCATCCAGAGGGAAAAGTGGTAAGGAATAACAGACGTCATCATGGGCTCTCGAGTCCACCTGAGCTTTGGGGAAACATGCACAAGATTGTGTATCTGAGAACCATAAGAGAAGTTCTTCCCAAGGGCAGACCTAACATTTTCTATCAGAGATCCTCTGCTGGAGTCCAAATCCAGTCGTAATTAATAGAGAATTCAAATCTTCTCTTATAACTTAGGACCACGAATATATGAAAACAGAAAGAAATCACTTACGAATGGGAAACACAGCCAGACACTAAAAGGTGGAAAACACAACACACTCCCGAACTAGCAGACTCAAGGAAGGACAAGCAAAAGGAAAATCAGAAAGTACCTTGAGCAAAGGACTGTCAAGAAAGTTACAGGATGATACCAAAATATTGTATGAGGAAAGAATATAGGGCTAAATGCGTTTATTTCCAAAAATTAAAAACTGAAGAAAAGCAACCTAAACAATGGCATAAGGCAATAGAAAAAGGTGAAACAAACTCCAAAGTAAACAGAAAAAAGGAGATAATACATATGGTCTTTGCAATAAAGAAATACAGACAAACCAATAAGAAAAATTTAAAAGAATTCACACATCAGTTTTGAAAACTTTAACTGGTGGAGCCATTACGTGGATTCAAGGGGAGACAAGCATATAGTTGAAAGTAGCAGACCACAGGACAACTTATATAAAGGAACAAAAAAATAACCTAAAAGCCCCTCTACACAATTATGCTATCCAATCCAAGAACTGTAATAAAGGATAAATTCCAAGACACATATCAACTCCCAAGATTAGGTCAGGAACTCTACAGCATCTGAACTCTCTCCTAGTGACTAAAGCATTTGAAGCAGTAATCAAACCCCTACCAACACAGAGAAGTCCAGGTCCAAATCACTTTCCTGGGCAACCCGTCTAGACATTTAGTGAATGCAATGCCATTTCAACTAATCAATTCCAGAAATGGAGGAGGCGGGGAGACACTAATTTACAAATACCAAGACCAATTCAGATACAGACATTATAGGAAACATTGTACATGTCATTTTAATAAGTAAAGTCAATAAAAATATAATCATTTCCTTTTCTCTGTCAGTCTTCAACTGCTTTGGAAAGGGCCAGTTTGTTTTTATCTTAATATTTTGTTATGTTGAGGATATAGGCCTATCATCCTTCATTCATTTTTGACAGAGTTTTCACGGATTATTTAGTTCTATATACGACCTAGTGCTTCTTCTAATATATGCCACAACTCCTCAACACCCATTAGCCAGTTCCCTAATTCCCTGCATGTCTCTCATTTCTGTAACCCTCAGCTTGGTTCCTCAGAGTCCTGAGTAACTCTTGGGTTGTCTCCTCCTCTGACATTATTCCCTTCAGTTTTTACTTCTTTCTACTAAGGCCCATGATATTCCTTCTGGGACCCATAGATGATAAGCCATATGACATTTCCCTTTGTCTGCTTGCCTTTTTCATTTTGCAACACCCAGTCCTGTGGCATTCATGTAAATGCAAAATACGAAGGATTCATCCTCATTGGTGCCTGAGGAATACTCTGTTGCCAATACGAATCACATTTTCTTTATCCACTAGTCTTTGCAAAGGCACTGCATCTCAATCTACTGTCTTGCTCTAGGGGGTATTGAAGGCCACCGACATAGGTTATTCCTTTTCCTCTGATTAAATCGACTTGGTCAACATGTCTATACCCATTACCACAGCAGGTAGAGTTAACTAAAGATGACAAGGAGTGCTGTCCAAGGCTCTTCCTTAAAGGTTAGCTATCATGAAGAATGTCACTCTACTTTAAACATTTGCAAAGGTGTTTAAGGTAAAACCAGGTAGATAGAGCCCTAATGCCTTATGACTCATGTTTCAGAACACTAGGAAATGAGACACAGACAGCACAATACATCCATGCCATAATATTTTTTCCCTGAGAAGGGACTTTCTATCCCTTAGTCTTCCCTGAACCATAAGGAAAAGACACTGAGAAAGAACTCCCTCACCCACCAGATGACAAACCTCACAGAGAGCTGATGATACCCAAGAAGCCTCACTGTTTCTTGAGATCTCTAGAAATTGCAGTGGAAATAGGAAATCCTTGCCGTCTCTGGAGAATTGTTGGTCTAAAGGATGAGTTGCCGAACGTCATTTTCATTTCTCTTTGTCTGGAAAGGGAGAGTGGGAAATTAACACACAAGACAACCTAAGTTCTTAGTCAGGCTAAGAAGGCTATTTTTTTTTTTTCCATCCCGTGGCTTAGTACCTAAAGCCATAGGACTCAAAGGTCATGAGAGAGGGACTGCTCTTTCAGTGAAGCCAACAACTTCTGTGATGTCACCAAGGCTTGAGGTCATAGCACCAACTCCTCCTCAACCCAGACCTGATCACTACTCTTGGCCTGAGTATTCATGGGTGGGCCAAGAGGACCCCAAGCCCTCCCAAATCACTGGAGCAGCCTGGGTCTTTCACCAAAGAAGTTACAAAGTGAGTCTGTGGCACCTTCTCCATGGCTAAATTTATAGTCTTTGGTCGTGATTGTCACCACCAGACCTCGGGGCTCTGTAAAAAGGCAGGAATCCACCATTTCATCTTACCCATGACTGGCCTAGAAAGAATCAGGCGTCCAACAATGACTCAGGGGTGGAACCCCATGCCCCGCACATGTCTCTGGTTCCTCCACACAATCACGGCACTTCTGACTAGGAATAGTGCCACCACGGAATGCTCCCAGGGAACACCTGCAACCATGCCAAAGACATGTCTGGAGTCATCAACAGCGAGGACACGAGTAAACCTAGGGTGTGTAGACACCATTCCAAAATGGTCTCCCAATATTCAAAAGTGACCAAGCACCAAAGGCAGAACCTACACATGATAAACTGAGGCCCAGGACAGACTCATGTACTTGGAGTCCACAGAAGCAAGCATGGAGCTTGTTGGAAGAGAACCATAGTCCAAGTGAAACCATCTGAAAAAGACTATCGTGCCTGTTTTAGTATATCAACATGTATCTCCAATTGGATGCAAGGAAGAGGACTCGAATGTTGCAGAGACTTGATCATTCCTACAGGTTGGTGCAGCTACCCTCAGTGGAACTTAATGGAGATGTGGATGCACAAGCCTGCATTAAACCTCTCATGACGATCCCCCAAATGGCTTCAGGTGATAAGCAAGCAGTGACCCTTGTGAAGTTGGGCATGTTCTAATGGAACCAGGAGAGGATGAAGGATGTGACAAATAGGAGCTCCTACAAGGAGATAGACAGTGGATGCTACAGGTTGGTGAAGAGATACAGGAAGACAGAGAAAAGCTGAATGAACTATGGAGATCAGAGCGACAGTCTGGCATTTCAGAATGGTGGGACATGCTCTGAACCTGGCTGCATTCCATAGGGACTTAAATCCAAATTAAATAAACCCTCCCCTGCACCCAGTTAATATCCTGATGTTGCTTCAAGCTTCCATCGAGTGTGTTACATGTAAACGTTTCATTTTGATTGGCCTGGACAGGATCATTTCTTGTTCTTTTCCTCAGCGTCCAATGATTCTACCACCTTTGCATTGGATCCCAGTCTCTGTCTTCTCTATATTGAAAAAAGGCCTTTCTGGGCCAAAACTAGCAAGACAGGAAATAACACGTGTTGGAGGGGATGTGGACATAAGGGAAACCTCTTCCACTGTTGGTTGGAATGCAAGTTTGTGCAGCCTTTTTTAAGAACAGTGTGGAGATTCCTCAGGAAATTAAAATAGAACTTCCTTATGACCTTGCAATTGCACTAAGGGTATTTACCACAAAGATTTAGATGTAGTAAAAAGAAGGCCCATCAGTACCACAATCTTTATAGCAGCAATGGCCACAGTCACCAAATTGTGGAAAGAACAAAATGCCCTTCAAGGGAAGAATGGATAAGGTAGATGTGGTCCATATACTCTATGGAGTATTATGCCTCTATCAGAAAATAGGAATAGCCAACTTTTGTAGTAACATGGACGGGAATGGAAGAGATTATGCTGAGTGAAATAAGTCAAGCAGAGAGAGTCAATTATCATATAGTTTCACTTATTTGTGAAGCATTACAAATAGCATGGAGGACATGGGGAGATAGAGAGGAGAAGGGAGATGGGGGAAATTGGAAGGAGAGGTGAAATATGAGAGACAATGGACTCTGAAAATCAATCTGAGGGTTTTGAAGGGTTGGGGGGTGGGAGGCCGTGGTATCAGGTGGTGGGTATTATAGAGGGCACGGATTGCATGGAGCACTGGGTGTGGTAAAAAACAATGAATACTGTTATGCTCAAAAATTTTTTAAAAATGATATTTATGCATTAAAGTCCTAGTCTTTTCCATAAAAATATCTTATCTACTTTATAAAAAAGAAAGCTCATTCTGTTTTCTACCCTGAGAGTAAATTTTTTAGGATGACAACATCATGGAAAGACCAAGGGCTGGCCCTTGAGGGAGTCTCGGATGTGTTTGGCATGTATGCTTTCTGCTGGTGTGTTGTGGCTTTCCCCTGTCCTTGAGGCCAGTCATATAGAGGCTCTCCTGCCTGCCATTTGGAGTGTTTGGTATCTGGGCTGAATATGGTGATGTTCAGCATGGTGGGCTCTGGCGTGCCTGTGAAAGGAAACTTTCAAACAACTCAACAGAATGAAGGCCTGTAGAATGCTGTGATCAGGAGAAATCATGTGGGCAGTGTTTTCCTCTAGTCCCCTACAGGAGAGTGTGTTCTCCTGGGACAAAGCAACTTGGACTGAGGAAAGCAGTCCTCCCAATGTTCCACACTAAGTACTTCATGTTTGCAGGTTTGGCAGCTAATGTCCTCACCGTCCTTTAGTGGCGAATAACTCCGTGTTTATGCTGCTGGTGCGAGAGCCCAAAATTTCATGTCATCTCCACATCGAGTCATCAAGTCATCTCCATAAACACTGCCTTTCACGGATGCACTGCCAAAAACCACCATCTTCCCACTCTGCCTACTTGGATTGATTATGATCATGGTTTCCATGCTTCCTGCATCTGGTTGCTTGTTGGTGTCCTATCCAGGAGAAACACAGTGTTCTCTCGAGGTGATGTCTGCCAAGCCTGATTATCTGAAATCTCCGGACTCAAGACCCTTTGATAAGAACTCATGCCATTAAGAGCCACTGTTGGTTGCAGCCTGTGGCATTGGGAAACATGCTCCTTGTGGATTCTCAGTGTGCTCCTCTCTTCTGTGCCTTTGTCCTTTGCGTTGACTTACGGCCCTCTGAAGCACCAACCGCCCACATCTCCCCTAAGCCATGCCTCAATTCCTCTCCCCAAGTCTCCGCAACTTCTTTTATTTTTTGGCTGTGGAGTTGCTTTGTTGGCTACAGGCCCATTCCACCATGTTGCACTTCCAGTTGTGTGGTAATCTTCCAGTTGTGTTTCTGGCTGATGACAAGCCTGGAGTTCCCAGACACTACTACAATCTCACTGTTCTCCAAAACCACCACAGACTCTTGCCAAGCCATAAGCAAGAATTAATTCTTGCCCCTTGCCTCATGTCGCAGAATTGTGGAGAGCATTGAGCTATGTCACATCTATCAGTCTCAGTAAGATAAATAACATATCACTTCACTTTCTCATGGTACTCAAGTATCATATGAAAAAGCAAGGAAAAGGCACAAATAATAGAACTCTAACAGACACGCAATATTTTGTTTGTTTGAAGGCAGGTTAGTGAGAATATTTATATAAAAACCTGTTTCCTCAGAGCCCAACCCCTTGAGGGGAACTGGAGGAGTTAACTCAGGGAACATCATTGACTGAAAATCCATGTGGCAAACCACTACCCCAGAAAACAAACCAAGAAAGAAAAAAATAAAAGACTGCAAGAGATCAACCACCACTACTTCATAGAACTACATTTATTTTTAACTCTTCCCCACTATTCTGGTTCTTGTTTTTTTTTTTTTTTTACATAGATAATTTTTTAACCAATTTACCATCACAGTGAGCTGTCACGTACATCAAATTCCATAATAACCTTCTAACATGAACTTTTTGATATATACAACTGTGTTTTTCTTTATGCATTTCTATTTTTTGAATTTCTTTTTTTTTAAATTTTAGTTTGGTTTAGTCTAGTTTATTCCTTTTTATTTTATTTTCTAATATTCATAAAGAGTTAAACTTCAAATTAATCCCCTTTTCCCAATGAATATTACCCTCATAGGTAAACAATTTTTTTTAGGTCAATATATGGTGTTTATTTTTTTCCAATTTATTTATTTTCAGAAAAACAGTATTCATTATTATTATTTTTATTTTTAATTTTTTATTTTTTATAAACATATATTTTTATCCCCAGGGGTACAGGTCTGTGAATCACCAGGTTTACACACTTCACAGCACTCACCAAATCACATACCCTCCCCAATGTCCATAATCCCATCCCCTTCTCCCAAACCCCCTCCCCCCGGCAACCCTCAGTTTGTTTCGTGAGATTAAGAGTCACTTATGGTTTGTCTCCCTCCCAATCCCATCTTGTTTCATTTATTCTTCTTCTACCCACTTAAGCCTCCATGTTGCATCACCACTTCCTCATATCAGGGAGATCATATGATAGTTGTCTTTCTCTGCTTGACTTATTTCGCTAAGCATGATACGCTCTAGTTCCATCCATGTTGTTGCAAATGGCAAGATTTCATTTCTTTTGATGGCTGCATAGTATTCCATTGTGTATATATACCACATCTTCTTGATCCATTCATCTGTTGATGGACATCTAGGTTCTTTCCATAGTTTGGCTATTGTGGACATTGCTGCTATAAACATTCGGGTGCATGTGTCCCTTTGGATACAACAAAGGCAGTCCTGAGAGGAAAATATATAGAGGTACAAGCCTTTCTCAAGAAACAAGAAAGGTCTCAGGTACACAACCTAACCCTACACCTAAAGGAGCTGGAGAAAGAACAAGAAAGAAACCCTAAGCCCAGCAGGAGAAGAGAAATCATAAAGATCAGAGCAGAAATCAATGAAATAGAAACCAAAAAAACAATAGAACAAATCAACGAAACTAGGAGCTGGTTCTTTGAAAGAATTAATAAAATTGATAAACCCCTGGCCCGACTTATCAAAAAGAAAAGAGAAAGGACCCAAATAAATAAAATCATGAATGAAAGAGGAGAGATCACAACTAACACCAAAGAAATACAAACTATTATAAGTATTCATTATTTTTCACCACACCCAGTGCTCCATGCAATTCGTGCCCTCTATAATACGCACCACCTGGTACCCCAACCTCCCACCCACTCCCGCCACTTCAAACCCCTCAGATTGATTTTCAGAGTCCATAGTCTCCCGTGATTCACCTCCCCTTCCAATTTACCCCAACTCCCTTCTCCTCTCTAACACCCCTTGTCCTCCATGATATTTGTTATGCTCCACAAATAAGTGAAACCATATGATAATTGACTCTCTCTGTTTGACTTATTTCACTCAGCATAATCTCTTCCAATCCCGTCCATGTTGCTACAAAAGTTGGGTATTCACCCTTTCTGATGAAGGCATAATACTCCATAGTGTAAATGGACGACATCTTCCTTATCCATTCATCTGTTGAAGGGCATCTTGGTTCTTTCCATAGTTTGGCAACCATGGCCATTGCTGCCATAATCATTGGGGTACAGATGGCCCTTCTTTTCACATCTGTATCCTTGGGATAAATACCAAGGAGTGCAATAGCAGGGTCATAGGGAAGCTCTGTTTTTAATTTCTTGAGGAATCAACACACTGTTCTCCAAAGAGGCTTCACCAACTTGCATTTCCGCCAACAGTGGAAGAGGGTCTCCCTTTCTCCACATCCTCTCCAACACATGTTGTTTCCTGTTTTGTTAATTTTGGCCATTCTAACTGGTGTAAAAGTGATATCTCAATGTGCCTTTAATTTGAATCTCCCTGAGGTCTAATGATGATGAACATTTTTTCATGTTTCTGAATAGCCTTTTGTATGTCTTGATTGGAGAAGTGTCTGTTCATATCTTCTGCCCATTTTTTATATGTTTGCCTGTTTCATGTCTGTTGACTTTGAGGAGTTCATTATAGATCCTGGATATCAACCTTTTGTCTGTACTGTCATTTGCAAATATCTTCTCCCATTCCGTGGGTTGCCTCTTTGTTTCTTGTTTTTGTTTTGGCTGTTTCCTTTGCTGTGCAGAAGCTTTTGATTTTGATGAAGTCCCAAAAGTTTATTTTCATTTTTGTTTCCTTTGTCTTTGGAGACATATCTTGAAGAAGTTGCTGTGGCTGAAATTGAAAAGGTTACTGCCTATGTTCTCCTCTCGAATTCTGATGGATTCCTGTCTCACGTTGAGGTCTTTTATCCATTTTCAGTTTATCTTTGTGTACGGTTTAAGAGAATGGTCGACTTTCATTCTTCTACATATAGCTGTCCAGTTTTCCCAGCACCATTTATTGAAGAGACTTTCTTTTTTCCACTGTGTATTTTCTCCTGTTTTGTTGAAGATTAATTGACCATGGATTTGAGGGTCCATATCTGGGCTCTCTACACTGTTCCACTGGGTAAACCAATTTTTAATCTCATTTATCTTAGGAAAGTTGAGTCCATTAAAATAGATATCAACATACATCCAGAAAGAATCAAAACAACCTTCCCCACCCACACTAAGAATTTATAACCACTCTTCCACCCTTTTCATCCATCACTGGTTCTGTGTTTTTTGTGATTGTCCTGATAGCCTATATATCTTACACTTGCGGTTCATTTTGACGAGGTTCTTCCTTTAAATGCATATATATTTGTTGGGCACAGCAAAGATGGCGCTGGCCTGCCTTCTCTTCCGGCTAGAAAAGGCACCACCGTGACAGTATTGGCGCCAACCTGGCGGTTTTGGTTCCGCATATCTCTGATATTTCCTCCTCTCGCCCAACACACCCTACCCAGTTACTGACTACGTAACCAAACCCGATAGGCTCTCTCCCCGCTGACCTCTTTTCCCATCCCCTACCCAATATAAGCTGCAACCCCGCTCAATAAAGTGAGATCCTGCTTTGACAGATCCCCGGAGTCTGGTGTGGTTCGTCAATGAGCCTGGACTCGTGACACTTGCCATCCCGCTCAGCCCCAAGGGAAGCTACTGGCTGGCTCGGATGCTCTCCTCGTGCCTGTCAGCCTGCAAAACCTACCGGAGTCCGACATATATTTTTTTCTCTTGTCATATACTTTTATCTGTCTTTTTGTTTGTCTGTTTTTGTTTGTCTACTTCATAATTCTTACCTTGGGACCCAATTGGGCTAAACAATTCTTTCATCTTTCATCTTTCCTCTCTCTCTTATTATTTTGATTTTTCTTTTCTTTTGTCTCCTATTTGGGTGGGGAATCCTGATTGCTCAGAAGTGTTCCAGGGTGCACCTTGACTGCACCACGGTCAACACATCCAGCTACATCTGTTCAGTCATCTCTCTCCAAAGTGACTAGGAGGAGGAATGCCCAACAAAAGAAAGATACAGAGGATGGACCTTCTGCAACAGAGCTAATGGCTATCAACATAGACAATATGTTGGAAAGAGAATCCAGGCTAACAATTATCCAGGCAATAGCTAGGTTGCACAAAGCCATGGATGATCAAACGTAATTGATTAGAGCCAGGCTGAAAGCGCCCATAAAGTATGTTCACAATGTTAGGGAGGAGCTAAAAGCTAACAGGGCTGAGGTTCTCAATGCTCTCAATGAGTTCCAATCTCATCTAAATTCTCTCACAGCTAAAGTAACTGAGAAAGATTGTAGAATTAGCAATCTGGAGGACAAACAGACAGAAAGGATCAGGAGGAAGCCTGGAACAAACAGCTTAGAAACCATGAAAACAGAATCAGGGAAATAAATCATGCCATGAAATATTTCAAAATCAGATTTATTGGAATCCCTGAAGGGGAGGGAAAATAAAGAAGTCTAGAAATAGAGTGGAACAAGTTCTTCATGAGAATTTGCCCAATCTTACGATTGGAACCAGTGTTCATGTACTAGAGGCCAAACGGTCTCCACCCAATATTATAGATAACAAAACATCAAGGCACCTGATAGTCAATTTAAGGAATCATAATTGGAGGTATAATCACTTGAAGGCCTCTAGGACAAAGAAGCTCCTTTCTTGCAGGGGAAAGCCCATCATAATAGCATCAGACCTGTCCCAAACATCTGGCAAGGCAGAAAGGGCTGGCAAGATATATTCAGAACACTAAATGAGAAGAACATGCAGCCAAGAATACTTTATCCAGCTAAAATGACATTCAAAATGGATAGAGAGATAAAGAGTCTCCAAGACTGGCAAGGCTTAAAAAACAATGCAACCACCAAGCCGACACTGCATGAAATATTAAGCAGGGTTTTATAAAAGAGGAAAAATCGTAAGAATAGCATTGAACAGAAATATAGAGACAGTCTACAGAGAGAAAGACTTCAAAGGTAACACGATGTCAATAAAAACGATCTATGAATAATCACTCTCAATGTGAATGGCTTACATGCGCCCATAAAACAGCACAGGGTTGAAGATTGGATAAAACAACAGGACCCATCGATATGGTGTCAACAAGAAACTCATTTTGAACCTAAAGATACAACCAGACTGAAAGTGAAGTGATGGAGAAGCATCTTTCATGACAATGGGCCCCAAAGAAGGTTGGGGTAGCGATTCCCCTATCAGATAAATTAGATTTTAAACTAAAGACCGTAGTCAGAGATACAGGAGAACACTACATCATTCTTAAAGGGACTATCCACCAAGATGATCTACCACTTGTAAACATAGATGCCCTAATATGGGAGTAGCCAATTACATAAAAAAACTGTTAATCAAGATAAAGAGTCATATTGATTTGAATACATTAATAGTAGGAGATCTTAACACACCTCTCTCAGAAATAGACAGATCATTGAAGCAAAAAATTAATAAAGACACAAGAGCATTGAATGACACTTTGGACCAGATGGACCTCGGAGATATACACAGAACATTTCACGCTAAAACAACAGAATACTCATTCTTTTCAAGTGCACATGGAACCTTCTCAAGAATAGATCACATACTGGGTCACAAATCAGGACTCAACTGATACCAAAAGACTGAGATTATTCCCTGCATATTCTAGATCACAATGCTTTGAAACTGGAGCTCAATCACAAGGGAAAGTTCCTAAGGAACTCAAACAACTGGAAGTTAAAGACCACCTTGCTTAATAATGCTTGGATCAAACAGGAGATCAAAGAAGAATTGAAAAAATTCATGGAAACCAATGAGAATTAATAAACTTCGGTCAAAAACCTATGGGATACAGCAAAGGTGGCCCTAAGGGGGAAATACATAGCCATCCAAGCCTCCTTCAAAAAAATTGAAAAATACAGAATACGGCAGCTGTCTCTACACCTTAAAGAACTGGAAAACCAACAACAAATCAAACCAACTCCACCCACAAGAAGGGAAATAATCAATATTAGAGCTGAGATCAATGAGTTAGAAACCAGAGATACAGTAGAATGTATGAATGAAACTAGAAGCTGGTTTTTTGAAAGAATAAATAAGATCGATAAACCATTGTCCACACTAATCCAAAAGAAAAGAGAGAAAGCCCAATTTAATAAAATTATGAATAAAAAGGGAGAGCTTACAACTAACACCAAGGAAGTAGAACCAATCATCAGAAGTTTTTATCAAGAGTTATATGCCAATAAGCTAAGCAACCTAGATGAAATGCAATGCAACCAAAAAGATTATCCACCAAGACCAGGTGGGATTCATCTCTGGGCTACAAGAATGGTTCAACATTTGCAAATCAATTAGTGTGATACAACAAATTAATATGAGAAGAGAGAAGAACCCCATGGTCCTCTCAATTGATCCAGAAAAATTATTTGATAAAATCCAGCATCTGTTCCTGATTAAAATGCTTCAAAGTATAGGGATAGAGGGAACATTTCTGAACTTCGTCAAATCTATCTATGAAAGACCCACATCAAATATCATCCTCAATGGGAAAATGCTTGCAGCCTTCCCATTGACATCAGGAACACAACAGTGATTCCCACTCTCACTACTCTTGTTCAACACAGTATTAAAAGTCTTAGTAACAGCAATCAGACAACAAAGAGAAATAGAAGATATCCAAATTGGCAATGAAGAATCAAACTCTCTCTTTGCAGATGACATGATTCTTTATATGGGAAACTCACAAGACTCCACCCTCAAACTACGAGAACTCATACAGCAATTCACCAACATGGCATCATACAAAGTCAATGTATAGAAATCAGTGGCTTTCTTATACGCTAACAAAGAAAATATAGAAAATAAAAATTAGAGAATCGATTCCATTTTCTGTAGCACGAAGAAACATAAGGTACCTAGAAAGAAACCTAACCAAAGATTTAACTTCAATGAACTACAGAACAGTCATGAAATAAATAAAAAAAGACACAAAAAGATGGAATACCATTCCATGCTCTTGTATCAAAAGAATAAACATTGTTAAAATGTTTATACTACCTAGAGCAATCTAGATTTTAATGCGATACAGATCAAAATTCCAAGAATTATTGATTTTTCAAAGGGCTGGAGAAATAATCCAACAATTCTTATGGAAAAAGAAGAGACCCGAATCACGAAAAATATGTGGAAAAACAAAAATAAAACTTGGGGCATCGTGCTACCTGTTTTCAAGCTTTACTACAAACCTGTGATCACCAAGACAGAATGGTACTGGCATAAAAACAGACACATAGACCAGTGGAACAGAGTAGAGAGTCCAGATACGGACCGTCAACTCTATTGGCAAATAATATTCGACAAAACAGGAAAAAATATACAGTGAATACAAGAGAGTCTCTTCAATAAATGGTGCTAGGAAAATTGGGCAGCTATATGTAAAAGAATGAAACTCGACCATTATCTTACACCCTATATAATGATAAACTCAAAATGGATAAAACACCTCAATGTAAGACAGGAATCCATCAGAATCCTAGAGTAGAATATAGGCAATAATCTCTTCGATATCAGCCACAGCAACTTCTTTCAAGATATGTTTCCAAAGGCAAAGGAAACAAAAGCAAAAATAAACTTTTGGGAATTCATCAAGATCAAAAGCTTCTGCACAGCAAAGGAAACAGTCAAAAAACAAAGAGGCAACCCAAGAAATGGGAAAAGATATTTGCATGTGACAGTACAGACAAAAGATTGATATACAGGATTCATAAAGAACTCCTCAAACTCAACACACCAAAAACAGAAAATCATATAAAAAAAATGGGCAGAAGATATGAACAGACACTTCTCTAATGAAAACATAAAAATTGCTATCAGACACATGAATAAATGTTTATCATAACTAGCCCTCAAGGATATTTAAATGAAAACCACATTGAGATATCACCTTACACCAGTTGAATGGCCAAAATTAGCAAGACAGAAAACCACATGTGTTGGAGGGTATGTGGAGAAACGGGAACCCTTTTCCATTGTTGGTGGGAATGCAAGTTGGTGCAGCCTCTCTGGAGAACAGTGTGGAGATTCCTCAAGAAATTAAAAATAAATCTTCCCTATGACTCTGCAATTGCACTACTGGGTATTTACCACAAAGATACATATGTGAAAAGAAGGGCCATCTCTACCCCAATGTTTATAGCTGCAATGGCCACAATTGCCAAACTGTGTAAAGAACCAAGATGCCCTTCAACGGATGAATGGATAAGGAAGATGAGGTCCTATACACTATGGAGTCTTATGTCTCCAACAGAAAGGACGAATACCAAACTTTTGTAGCAACATGGATGGGACTGGAAGAGATTATGCTGAGTGAAATAAGTCAAGCAGAGATAGTCAATTATCATATGGTTTCACTTATTTGTGGAGCATAACAGAAAGCATGGAGGACATGGGGAGATGAGGAGAAGGGAGTTTGGTGAAATTGGAAGGGGAGGTAAACCATGAGAGACTCTGGACTCTGAAAAACAATCTGAGGGTTTTGACGGGGTGAGGGTGGGACCTTGGGGTACCAGCTGGTGGGTATTATAAAGGGCACAGATTGCATGGAGCACTGGATGTGGTCCAACAATAATGAATACTGTTATGCAGAAAATAAATAAAAAATAAATTTTAAAAAATGATAAAAAACCAAAACCTCATGTTTCAGAACACGAGGAGATGAGGACATAGACACCACAATACATCCATACCCTAACATTTTTTCTTGATTTCGACCTAGCCTTCATGTGTTCAGAGGTGTTTGATTACTGCTTCAAATGCTTTAGTCACTACTAGAAAGCTCAAATTGTAGGTTACCTGAGCTAATATTGGCAGTTGATATGTGTCTTGCAATATATTTTTTTTTCTCTCAGTTATTGAAAAAGCTGGCATAATTGCATAGAGGCATCTTTTAGGTTATTATTTTTTTCCTTTCTGTCAGTTGTCCTGTGGTCTCATACTTTCAACTGTATGCTTATCTCCGTGTTATATCCAAGTAATGCCTCATCCAGTTTGTTAACATTTTCAAAACTCATGTTTGAGTTAACCTGATTTTTTTGTACTGGTTTATTTATATTTCTTTTATTTCTTTGATCATATGTATTGTTTCATTCTTTCTATTAACTTTGGAATTTGTCTCTTCTTTTTCTACTTCCTTATAGCATCAAGTTAGGTTGCTTTATTCTGGCATTTTTAATTTTTGGAAACACAAGCCTTTAACCCTATATTTTTTCCCCATACACTGTTTTGGCATCATCTCATAAGTTTCTTGACTTTCCTTTGTTCATGGTACTTTCTGATTTTATGTGTGTGTGTGTGTTTCAGATAACACTTAAAGTGAAATTTCAAGAGATAGAAAGTCGGTCTCTTTTGGATAGCAATTCAATTTGATATGCCTTCAAAACTCACATTCCATCTCTTTCAGCCACATTTCGTACAAGTTATGTCCCATTTATCACTCTTTTGTAATTACGTATTCACACTACCCGGCCCTCAAACAAACACAAATTTTTGCGTGTGTGTTTTGAGTCATATTGTTTGCCCCCTTTTCCCTTGCTTCTTCACAGGTTTCTTGACTACCATGAGAGAGTAAAATCGTATGTTATTTGTCTTTCTGAGACTGATAGATGTGACATAGGCAAATATCCACCACAACTTTACCACATGAGGGAAATGGCAAAAATTTATTCTTCATTATGGCAGTGTAAGAGTCTGAGGGGCCTTTGGAGGACAGAGAGATGATAGTAGTGTCTGGGAACTCCAGGCATGTTTTCATGCATGAACAAAACCTGATGATTACCACATAAAGTGCAATATGGAGGAAAATGAAATGAAGCATACCAATCAAACTCCACAGTAAAGGAGAAAAGTAGTCACAGAGACTATGTGAGAAGATTGGAGACAAGATTTAAGGGATATGTTGCGGGTTGGTGCTTCAGAGATCAGTGAGCCAATGGAAAAGACAAAGCCACAGGAGAGAGGAGGACACACTGGGAATCCACATGGCACATGTAATCCAACGCCATCACCTGTGACCAGCAGAGCGTCTGAATGGCACGAGTTCTTGCCAACAAAGGGTCTTGAGGCCAGGAGATTTCCGATCAGCAGACTTGGCAGACATTGACTCGATAAAACTGTGTTCCTCTTGGAGAGGACACCAACAAGCAACCAGGTGCAGACAGCCTGGAAGCCATGATCAGAGACAATATCAGGAGACACAGTGGGAAGATGGTGGGTTGTATCAGTGCATATGTGAGAGGCAGTATTCTCAGAGATTACTCAAAGGGGGCAAAAAGATTTGGACTCTCACATCCGCAGCATCAAGACCGATGCTGGCCAAAGGCAGGACAGTGAGGATATTAGCTGCCTTACCTACAAACATGAAATCCCATCCATGGAACTCTTGGGGGACTTCCTCCTCAGTCCACGTTTCTTAGTCCTAGGAGGACAGACTCTCCCATAGGGAACTAGAAGGAAGCCCTGCCCACATATTCTTCCCTGACTGCAGCATTCGACAGGCCTTCATACTTTTGCATTGGTTTAACATCTTTTCACAGGCACACAAGAGCCCACCACACTAAACTTCACCCTATTCAGCCCAAACATCAAACACTCCAAGCAGCAGGCAAGGAGAACCTCTGCAGATGACTGGCCTCAAGGACAGGGGACAGTTACAACACAACTGCAGATGGTATGCATGACACACACACCCGAAACTTCTTCAAGGGACATCCCTTGGGCACTCCATGATCTTTTCTCTAAAAGAAATTACCCTCAGGCTAAAAAACAGATTAGGCCTTGAGAATACAGAGAAGAATACAGAGATCTAGAACAAATGCAAAACTGTAAAAATCAGCTGATGCCAAGGGGGAAAAACAAACAAACAAACAAACAATGAGAAACCTGTACATGAAACACGCCTGATGGAGGATTGAAAGCAGCGGACAGGATACTCACTATACATCAGACAACACATAAGACATCAGGTAGAGTCGAACCACAGAGATAAAAGTGTTAAAAAATAAAATAAAGTAAAACAAAGAGTCCCTGGTGAAAAGAGTGGTAGCAGACTGGATGCAAAGTCCAGGAAGCTGGCAGAAGCAGAGAATCCAATTAGTGACCGTGAAGACAAATACTGCAAAATAAGTAAGAACCAAAGATAGAAGGAAGAATGGTGGAAAATGAAAATTAGCTTATGGAAATCATTGACTCCAGGGAATAGAAACTGGTGCCTATTGTAGGAGACCTGGGGACAAGAAAAAAATGAGGGTTGAACATTTCTTTAAGAAATCAGAGCTGAAAATCACCCTTATCTGGGAACAGAAACAAAGATAAGATTAAAAGGCACTGAGTAGTTTACCTACTTAGGAGCAAGTCAGCTCCCTCTCCAGCTCCAACCCCTGATTGTGAGCTGTCTCTCTGTCAAATATTTGCACGTGCATCATTTGACAAAAAACAAAAACAAAACCAGTGTGAAAAGACTGACTGGGTCCAGAAGATGGTGTATTTAGTTTGGACCTAGGTCCCTAAGAAATTCAGCCAGGTACAGAGTACCTCCTACCATCCTAAAATGCCTGACCTTTGCTCTGAGCTCCCTTGCTCATTCTCCTGTTGTCTTCCTGTATCTCCTTACCAACCTGTAGCATCTGGTGTCTGTCCCCCTATAATGGGCCTAGTTGACACATTATTCCCTTCACCTGGCTCCTTTAGAACATGCCCATTTTCCACAAGAGGCACTGTTTTCTTATCGCATGAAACCATTTGGGGGATGGTCATGAGAGGGTTAAGGCAGGCCTGTGCTGCCGCATCTCCATTCAGTTCCCCAGAGGGTAGCTGCACCACCATGTGGGAGTGCTCAAGCTTCTTTGACATTTAATCCTCTTCAATGTGTCCTTTTGGAGATACACATTGTCATCCTGATACGGGCATAAATGACTTTCATGTGGCTTCACTAGGGCTATGGGTCTCTTCCAAAAGCTCCACGCTTGCTCCTGTTGACTCCAACTAAATGGGTACATCCTAGACCTAAGGGTCTAGGGTGTAGAGTCTGTCTTTGGTGCTTGATCAATTATGAAGCTTGGGATGCCATTTTGTCATGATTTCTGGAGACGCTCAAGGTACTCGTGCCCTTGCTGTTGAATACTCCAGACATGTCTTTGGTGTGCTTGTGGGTGTTCCCTTTGAGCTTTCCTTGGGTGGCCCTTTTCCTGCTCAGAAGCGCCCTGATTGACTGGGAGGACCATAGCCATGTGCAGGCTATGGAGTGCTTCCTCTCATGCTTTGTTTGAGGCCTCAACTTTCTTGGCCTTTTGTAGGTAGGATAAAATGGTGGATTCCTGCCTTTTTTTTTTTTTTTTTTTTGGAGTCCAGAGGGCTGGTGCTTACATTCACGACCAAAGACTATGAATCTGGCCATAGAGAAGGTGACACATACTCATTTACCAAGCTGCTTTAGTGAGAGACCCAGGTGGCTCCAGTGGTTTGCGAGGCTTGGGATCCTCTTGACCCACTTATGACTACTCCAGCCAAGTGTAGTGATCAGGCATGGTTTTGGAAAAAATGGTTGCTATAACCTCAAAGCTTTGTGATATCACAGAAGCTGGCTTCACTGAAGTCACTATCTCCTGACCTTTGAATCCTATGGCTTTAGGTAGAATGCACCTAGAAGGACAGAAAAAGAGTCCTCTGAGTCTGATCAAGACTCCAGGTCGTCTTGTGTGTTAATTTCCCACTACCCCTTTCTAGACAAAGAGAAAAGGAAATGACGTTCAGTATGACATCCTTTTGGGCAACATTTCTCCAGAGAAAGCAAGTTGTTCCTATTTCCACTGAAAATATAGAGGGTATCATTAGCTCTCTTTGAGAGGAATTATGATTCCTCAGTTTGACTATCAGGTGCCTTGATTTTTTTTTTTTTGAATCAATAATCTTGGATGGTTGGAGACTGATTGACCTCTAGTACCTGAATACTGGTTCCATTCTCGAGACTAGGAAAATTTTAATGAAGAACTTGTTCCACTATATCTTCTAGACTTCTTTTTTTCTCCTCGCTTTGATGGATTCCAATAACTCTGACATTGGAAGTTTTCATAGCATCATTTATTTCGTGATTCTTTTTTCGTGGTTTCTAAGCTGTTTGTTCCAAGCATCCTCTTGATCCTTCCTCTCTATCTGTTTGTCCTCTGGATTACTAATTCTATCTTCTGTCTCAGTTACCCTAGCTTTGAGAGTATTTATATTAAATTGGAACTCAGTGGTAGCATTGTGAACCTCATCCCTGGTAGGTTTTAGCACCTCCCTAACATTGTGAACATCCTGTCTGGTTGCTTTCAGCTCGATCCTTATAAATTCTATTTTGTCATCCATGGATTTCTCCAACCTAGCTATTGCCTGGATAATTGTTCTCCTGAATTCTCTTTCTGACATATTATCTATGTTAATAGCTCTTAGATCTGTTGTGGAAAGTCCATCCTCTGTATTTTTCTTCTGTTGGGCCTTCCTTTTCTTTGTCATTTTGGTGAGAGATGACTGAACAGATATAGCTGGATGTATCGATCGTGGTACAGTCAAGGTGCACCCTGGAACATTTATGATCAATTAGGATTCCCCACCCAAGTGAGAGAAAAAATAAAAGAAAAAGAAAAAAAAGAAGAGAGAGAGAGGAAAGAAAGGGAAGATGAAAGAGAAGGTTCAGCCTAAATGGCCCCCATGGTAAGATTTATGAGGTATACAAACAAAAACAGACAAACAAAAAGACTGATAAAAGTATATAATAAGAGAAAAAAATATGCAAATAAAGGAAGAATCTCTTTGAAAAGAACCCAAAGTGTAAGATTTATATACTATGAAGACAAAAACAAAAACACAGAAACAATGGCAGAAGAAAAAGATGGGAGAGTGGTTATAAATTCTCAGTATGGGTGAGGAAGGTTGTTCTGATTCTTCCTGGATGTATCTTGATATCTTTGTTAAAGGATTCATCTTTCCTAAGATAAAGGGGATTAAAAATTGGTTTAGCTATAGGGATAATATTGATTGGGGAAAGGGTATTACTTTGAAATTTAACTCTATATGAATAATAGAAAATAAAAATAAGAAAGGAATAAACAAGACTAAACTAAACTAAAATAAAAACAAGAAATTCAAAAAATAGAAATGCGAAAGGAAAACAGAGGTGTATGTAGTTCAGGTTAGAAGATTATTAATGAATTTGATGTACTGGACAGCTCACTGTGATGGTAAGTAGGTTAAAAAAATTATCTATATTTAAAAAAATGAGCCAGAATAGTGAGAATAAATTAAAAATAAAAGTTGTCCTATGAAATAGTGGTGGTTATTCCTTTGTCGACTTTTTTTTTTTTCTTTACTGGTTTGGTTTCTGTGGGAGGGGCCTGCATCGTGAGTTTTCAGTCAATGATGCTCCCTGAGTTAATTCCTCCAGTCCCCCTCAAAGGAGTGGGCTCTGAGGAAATAGTTCTTTTCTGGATTTTGTTCTCTGGTGGCTGTATGTTCACTATTATTTTGCCTTTTGTATTGACCACATTTGATGTTTTTTGTAAGTTTAGGGGAAAGCAAATTGCACCCTGGACTCCCTCTCAGAGAGAAGCCCCAGTGTGGCTGCAGAGCCCATATAAATTTCCCCTTGGCCACTGGCAAAGCAGGTTCCAAGTTGTGGTCCTGGGTGTGAAGGATCTTTTGCTTGTACCCAAAACCATGACAGCTACAGCTGTCTGGGCAGGTTCAGACCGCCAGA
The DNA here is from genome assembly GCF_030435805.1 of Mustela lutreola. Taxonomy (NCBI): domain Eukaryota; kingdom Metazoa; phylum Chordata; class Mammalia; order Carnivora; family Mustelidae; genus Mustela; species Mustela lutreola. The sequence continues at coordinate 2,836,341 of NC_081309.1, forward strand.
GATGTTCCAAGCAGTGATCACACACTAAGATTTTTCCGAAGGCCTGGGCTTGGAGTGCCTGTTCTTTCTGGGTCTAAGAGCACCAGGCGTGCACTCTTATAAGGAAGCCTCCTCTTTCAGAGGAGGATGTGGGTCGTGCACGCGTCTCAGGCTCTGCAAAGAGGGCACAGGCTGGGCCTTGGTGCACCTCTCATAGGGGAGAGATTGTGGCATATGTTTTAGGCTCTGAAACAATGGCACAGGTCAAAGAGCGCTAGCTGGGCCTTAATACATCTCTCAGGGGAGGTTGAGGGGTTCTTCACAGGATCCAGACCCCACTCAGTCTCGGGAATGCTGGTGGCTCAGGGAACAAGGCCTGGTTTCTCCACCCACACTGGCTCAGTGCCCTGGTACTGGGGACTTAAGCCCCTGTTCCTAGCTGCCCCGATTCCCACCCCCCCCACACACACAATCCTTTGCTCTTTTGGAGTGTTTTCAACCAATCTCCAAGTTAATGCTGGTCCCCAGACGCAGGGCACTCACGGATTGGGGTATTACTTTCCAACAGGTCACCTCTGGAGGCTCCCCACCATCTTCCAAAATCAGTCAGCACATCTCATACCACTTTACCTGCCCACTGGTTACTTCGGCCCCTGTAGAGATCTAGATGTGTATAATTCTAATCTTGGGCTGATTTCATGGGTGATCGAAGTTCTTTGGTAGGTAATCAATTGCTTTAGGGTACAGGTTGAAAAGGCTCCTCCTCCTACTTTCCCGCCATCTTGCCCCCTCCATCATCCGTTTTTGACAGAGTATTCAAGGATGCTTTGGCTCCATATAAGATCTAGTGCTCATTCTAATACCTGCCACGAATCCTCAATACCAATTATCCTCTTCCCTCATTCCCTGCATTCTATATTTTCTGTAACCCTCAGCTTTGTTCTCAGAATCCTGAGTCACACCCAGTTTGACTCCTTCTCTGACTTCTTCCCTTTACGTTTTCCTTACCTTTACTAAGGGTCATGGTATTCCTCCTGGTGCACATAAGAGAGAAGCCATATGATATTTTTATTTGTCTCTTGCCTTTTTCACTTTGCATCACTCAGTCCGGTGGCATTCATGTCAATGCAAGTACCAGGGGTTCATCGTCCCTGATGGCTGTGGAATACTGTGTGGCCAATAGGCCCACTGCTTTTTTTTATCTACTAGTCTTTGTAAGGACATTGAAGCTCAATCCACAGTTCAGCTAGATTGAAACACGCAGGCCATCGATATAGGCTGTTTCTTTTCCTCTGATTAAAGAGATGTGCTTAACATGGCTATACCCATTACCACAGAAGGTAGAGTTAACTAGTTGACAAGGGGTCCTGTCCAGGGCTCCTCCTTAAGTGTTGGTTCTCATGCAGAACGTTACTCTCCTTGAAGCCTTTGCAAAGGTGTTTAAGGTAAAGCCAGATAGACAGAGCCCTAACCCCTTATGACACATGTTTCAAACAGTAGGACATGAGGACACAAAAAGCACAAAACATTTTTCCTTCCCATTCCTTAGTCATCTCTGACCCATAAGGAAAATACGTTGAGAGGGACTCTTTCACCCACAGGATGACAAATCCCACAGATAGCAGTTGATACTCAAGAAGCCTCACTGTTTCTTGATATCTCTAGAAATTCCAGTGGAAATATGAAAACCTTGCTGTCTCTGGAGAAAAGTTGGCCTAAAGGATGGTATACCAAATGTTATTTTCTTTTCCCTTTGTCTAGAAAGGCGAAGTGGGACATTAACACACAAGACAACCTGAGTTCTTGACCAGGCTCAGAGGGCCCTTTTCTCTGTCCATCCTGGAGCTTCCTACCTTAAGCCATAGGACTGAAAGTTCCTGAGAGGGGGACTGCTGTTCCAGTGAATCCAGCTTCTGTGATGTCACGAAGATTTGAGGTCAAAGCAACCACTCCTTATCAACCCACTCCTCATCACTACACACTACACTTGGCTGGGATAGTCATGGTTGGCCAAGAGGATCCCAAGACCTCCAAAAGTGTTGGAGGCGCCTGGGTCTCTCACCATGGCAGTGTGTAAAGTGAAAGTGTCACCTTCCCCATGGCCAAATTGTAGTCTTTCGTTGTGACTGTCAGCACCATCCCTCTTGACTCTGGAGAAAGGCAAGAATCCACCATTCCATCTTAGCCATGAAAGACCAAAAACAATAAGGCCTCAAACAAAGCCTCAGGAGAGGAAATCCACGATTCTGCACGTGGCTAGGGTCCTCCAACCCAATCAGGTCTCTTCTGACCAGGAAAAGGGCCACCCAAGGAAAGCTTAAAGGAACACCCACAACCATGCCAAAGACATGTCTAGAGTCTTCTACAGCAAGACACTAGTACCTCTTGCAGCTTTGGAAATTATACCAAAACGGCCTCCCAAACTTCAAAACTGACCAAACAACATAGGCAGACACTACACTCTACACATTAGGTCCAGGACAGACTCATGAACTTGGAGTCCACAGAAGCAAGCATGGAGCATTTTGGAAGAGACCCATAGAACAAGTGAAACCATCTGAAAGAATACATGCCCTTTTAAGGATGACAACTTGTATCTCCAACATGACGAAAGAAAGAGGATTCGAATGTTGAAGAACCGTGAGCATTCCCTCAGGGTTCTGCAGAAACTGAAAGGAGATGTTACAGCACAAGTCTGCTTTAAACATCACATTACCATCCCCAAAATGATTTCATGCAATAACCAAACAGTGCCTCTTGCATAAGATGGGCATGTTATTAGGGAGCTAGGAGAGGATAACAATATCTCAACCAGGGGCCATTACAGCGCAACACAGAGCAGATGCTACAGGTTGGTGAGGAGATACAGGAAGACAAAGAAGAGGATAATGAACAATTGACCTCCATTCAAAGGTCTGGCATAGCGGGATGGTGGGAGGTGCTCTGTACTTGGCTGTATACCACAGGGACAGAGATCCCTCTGGCACCAGGGAATCCTGTACACTGGTTTTGTTTCTTTTTTTTTTTTTTTTTTTTTTTTTTTTTTGTCAAACGATGCACATGCACACATTTGACAGAGATACAGAGAGATCACAATCAGGGGATGGATTGGGGGCAGGAGAAGCAGACTTGCCACTGAGCAGGAAACCTGAGACCAGAGTCAATGTCATGACCCTGGGATCCTGAGTTGAGCTGAAGGCCACTTCTGTACTGATGGACATACCCCATGACCCAATCTTTGTCTTCTTAATACCTCCTAGTCCTTGACAAGAACCACTGCTCTGTCACTCTTCAGAAATGCAGGGTATATGGATTTTGGCATGGGCTGGTGTTGCTTGCTCTATCCGACCTGCTTCAAGAGCTGCTACAGCTTGTCCTCTTGAAGTCAGTGATTTGGCTATAGACATACTACTCTCCCACACATATTTGGGTAAAGAGAATTCCTCCTTTGATAGATTTTTTTCAGGGTAAATTACACTATGTCTTGTGGTGCTGTGCTCCTGTGGATGGTGATGGGAGTCATCTGTGCCTCTGAATCTAAATATCTGTTTCTGCTCCCAGATGAGGGAATTTTTCAGCTCTGATTTTGCAAATAAATGCTTATCCCTATTTTTTCTTTACTTCTAATTCTCCAAGAATACCCATTCCTTGGAGTCGATGAGTTCGCTAAGCTCATTGTCATGTTCCAACATTCTTCCTACTCTCTTTGGATTTGCTTCCTTATTTTCGAGTCTTTTTGCCCTGGGTCACTAATTTGATCATCTGCTTCTGCCAGCTTCCTGGATTTTGTATCTAGTATGCTAACCACTTTTCATCAGAAACTCTTTTATTTTATTTATAATCTTATCTTATTTTATTTTATTTTTATCAGTTTTATCTCTGTGGTTCGAGATTCTCTGATATCTTTTATGTTTTCATATATACAGGGAGTATCCTGGCCACTGCTTTCAATCCTCCATTGGGTGTGTAATATATAGAGTTTCACTACGATTGCCTATCCATGATCATTTCCTTTTCTTTTTCCTCAGCATCAATTGGTTATTCCATCTTTGCATTGTATCTAGGTCTCTGTATTCCTCTCTATTTAGAAAGCACATTCTGTTTTCTAGACTGAGGGTAATATTGTTAGGAGGAAGAGATCATGGAGAGTCCAAGGGCTGGCCCTTGTGGGAGTCTCGTGTGTGTGTGTGACATGCATTCCCTCTGTTGTGTTGTTGCTATCCCCATCCTTGAGGCAAGTCATCTGCACAGGCTCTCCTTGCCTGCTGTTGGTGTATTTGGGTTCTGGGCTGAATATGCTCTGGTTTAGCCTTGTGGCGTCTGGTGTGCCCGTGAAAGGAGATGTTTAACCAACTCAAAAGAACAAAAGCATGAAGAATGGTTGTGGTCAGGAGAGAGCACTTGGGCAGGGCTTTCTTCTAGTCTCCTATGGGAGAGTCTGTTCTCCTGGGACTAAGCTACTTCACAGAGAAATGCAGTCGACCCTGTGTTCAATGGTTGGGATTTCCTGTTGGCACGTTAGGCAGTAATGTCCTCACCATCCCGTCTTTGGCCCGTAGCTCAGTCTTTATGCTGCTGGTGTGAGAGCACAAAATTTATTGTGCTCCCATAGAAACATCACGAACACAGCCTCTCAAGGATGCACTGCCAGAAACCACCAAATTCCCACTGTGTCTCCTTCTATTGTTTCTGATCATGATATTCAAGCTGTCTGAACCTGGTTGCTTGCTGGTGTCCTCTGCAAGAGAAACACAGTGTTCTCTTGATTTGATGCCTGCCAAGTCTACTGATCTTAAATCTCCAGGCCTCAAGACTATTTGTTCACAAGAACTCATGCCATTCAGACACTCTGCTGGTCACAGCCTATGGGTTGGTTCCTTGTTGGTTCCCAGTATGCTCTGCTTTCCAGTGCCTTGGTCTTTTGCATTGGCTCCCTGCCCTCTGCAGCACCAACCACCAACTTTTCCCCAAGGAATGTCTCCAATCTTCTCCTATAGTCTCTGTGACTTCTTTTCTCTTTCACTGTGGAGTTTACTTCGTAGGCTTCAGGTCAATTTCTGCAAAGTTGCAGTCGATGTGGTAATCTTCCAGTTGTGTTCATGGCTGAGGACAAATCTGGAGTACTCAGATACTACTACCATCTCACTGTCTTCCAAAGGCACCACAGATTCTTAGTGAGGCATAAGCAAGAATGAATTCTTGCCACTTGCCTCATATGACAGTGTTGCACAGAGAAATGGGCTACGTCACATCTATCAGTCTCAGAAGGACAAATAGCTTATGGTTTCACTCTTTCATTTAACAAGAAACATGTGAAAAATAAGGGGAAAAGGGACAAATCATACGATTCCAACCAGGCAACCAAAATTTGGTGTTTGTTTGAAGGCAGATTTGTGAGAATACGAGTTTATCAGAGAGGACAAGAGATGACATTCTTTGTAGGAAATTTGGCTGAAACTGAAGGAATGTGAGTTCTTAAGGTATGTCAAATTGAACTGCTCTCCATAAAAGCTTGACTTCCTATCTCTCGAAATTTAATTATTAGTGCTTTGTGAAACACAGTCAGACAACACACACACACACACACAGATGAAACACACAAAAGATGGGCATGATGTGAGGAATCACACTAAGGGTCAAAAGCACGAAGAAAATATCATAAATGGGAAAGGCACAGAGAATTCAAGTCAGAAACATACCAAAATGAGAAAGTTAAGTTCTTAACTATCAATGATTAGTTCAGGTGTTCAGGACTAAATTCTTCTGTCACTACAAACAGATTGTTGTACTTGATGAAAATTTTTAAGAAAAGGAAAAAAAAGGCAAAAAAGTTCCACAAGAAAACAACAAAAACTTTACAAGCTCGACATTCTGTTGCCCATAGGAGATTTCCTTCAACTCTAAAGATATACTTCGCTTGAAAGTGAACAAATCTGGAAGACATTGGTTATGCAATTGGCAAGGAGAAGAGAGCCAATGTGATTGTGCCTATGGCAGATAGAGAGATTTTCTGCCTTCGAGAGACAAAAGATTACCGAAAGGTGTTTAGTCTTGATGGAACACCAAAACATCAGTAACTTGGAAAAATTGCCAATATATACACCACCAATATGGGTGTATCTAAATATTGGAAGCGTATTAATAGAAAGGTAGGGAGACGGGGACCCAAATCTAATATTGTTGGGGACTACGATACCCACATTCAGCACAGGACAGATCATCCGGATGGAAAGTTGGTAAGAAATAACAGGCGTCCTCATGGGCTCTCTAGAACACCTGAGCTTTGGGGAAACATGCATAAGATTATGTCGCTGAAAATCATAAGACAATTTCTTCCCAAGGGCAGACTTATTTTTGTCTATCACAAATCGTGTGCTGGTGTCCAAATCAAGCCAAAATTAATGGAAGATAATTCAAATCTTATCTTGTATACTTATGACCACGAAAGTATGATAATGGAAAGAAATCATTTTCAAATCAAAACACAGCCAGACACTAATAGCTGGAAAGCAAACACACTCAGAAAATAGTAATGAATCAAAGAAAGAAAATTAAAAGGAAAATCAGAAAGTGCCATGAACAAAAAAAGGAAAGTCAAGAAACTTATGGGGTGATGCCAAATAATACTATGAGGAGGAATATATGTTTAAATGCATGTATTTTCAAAAATTAAAAACCCCGAAAAAAAGCAAACAATCTGGATGCCATAAAGAACTAGGAAAAGAAGAAACAAAGTCTACAGTTATCCAATTAAAAAAAATAAATAATACATATTGTCATCAAAATAAAAGAAATACAAACAAACACATAGAAAATAATCAGGTGAACTCACACGTCAGTACTGAAAACATTAACAAACTGGAGGAGCCATTACCTGCATAAAACATGGAGACAAGCACACAGTTGAAAATATGAGACCACATGACAACTGATAGAATGGAGAAATAAAAATAACCCAAAGAAACCTCTACACTATTATACCAGCAAATCCAAGAACTGAGATATAAGGATAAATTACAAGACACATATCAATTCCCAAAGATTAGGTCAGGAAACCTACAAAATTTGTGCTCTCTAGTAATGAATAAAGCGGTTGAAGCAGTGATCAAATTCATGCCAAAACACAAAATGCCAGAACCACATCAGTGTCCTGGTCACCTCTTCTACACATTCAATGAAGGCAATGTTGTTTCTTCTCATCAATTCCAGAAATGGAGGAGGTAGGGATACTATAATTTAGAAATTTAAGGACCCAATTCAGATAATGACATTATAGGACACAAACTCTAAGGCAGTTTAATAAGGAAAGATAATAAAAAAATATAGTTCTTTCCTTTTCTCTCTGTGTCTTGGATCTTGTTTTGAAAAGGCCAGATTGTTTTTCTCTTAATTTTTTTGTTATGCTGTGGAAGCCAGTGTCTCTTCCATCATCCGTTTTTGACAGAGTATTCATGGATGCGTTATTTCCATATACGACCTAGTGCTACAACAACTCCTGAACAGCCATGAACCAGTTCCCTCATTCACTGCATGTGTCTCTTTTCTTATACCCTCAGCTTGGTTCTAAGAATCCTGAGTCAGTCATGGTTTGTTTCCTTCTCTGACTTCTTCTCCTTCAGTTTTCGCTTTCTTTACTAAGGGCCATGGTATTCCTCCTGGGACACATACGAAGTAAGACATATGATATTTCCCTTTGCCTGCTTCCCTTTTTCACTTTGCATCACCCAGTCCTGTGGCATTTATGTCAGTGCAAGTAGCAGGGGTTCATCCTCCCTGATGCCTGAGGAATACTCTGTTGACAAGATGGGCCACGCCTTCTTTATCCACTAGTCTTTGCAAGGGTATTGTTGCTCAAACCACAGTTCTACTAGAGTGGGCATTGCAGACCAACGATACAGGCCATTCTTTTTTTTTTCTGATTTAAGGACTTGGTCAACACAGCTATACCCATTACCACAGCAGGTAGAGTAAACTAAAATGACAAGGGGTGCAGTCTATGGCTCTTCCTTAAGAGTTAGCTCTGAGGCACAAAGTTACTCTCCTGAAGACTTTGCAACGGGGTTTAAGGGAAAACCAGGAAGACAGAGCCCTATTCCCTTATGACTCATGTTTCAGAACACTAGGTGTTGAGGATACAGACAGCACAGTACATTCATGCCCTAACATTTTTCTTTGTAAAGGGACTTACCATCCCTTAATCATCACTGTCCCATAGGAACAAGATGCTGAGAAAGGACTCTCCCAAAGGATGTCAACCCCCATAGAGAACTCTTGATACCCAAAAGTCCTCACTGTTTCTTGAGATCTCTGGAAGTTGCAGTGGAAATAGGAAAACCTTGCCATCTTTGGATAAATGCTAGCCTAGAGGATGGCATACCAAACGTCATTTTCTTTTCTCTTTGTCTAGAAAGGAAAAGAGGGACATTAAAACACAAGACAACCTGAGTTCTTAATCAGGCTAGATGGCTTTTTTTCTGTCCTTCCCAGGGCTTCCTACCTAAGGCCATAGGATTCAAAGGTCATGAGAGAGGGACTTCTGCTTATGTGAAGCCAGCTTCTGTGATGCACAAAGCTTTGAGGTCATAGCAACCGCTCCTCATCAACCCACGACTGATAACTACACTTGGCTGGATCAGTCATGGGTGGACCAAGAGGTTCCCAAGCCCTCCCAAACCGCTGGTGCGGCCTGGGTCTCTCACCAAGAGTATGTGACATGAGATAGTGTCACCTTCGCCATGGCCAAATTCATAGTCTTTGGTCGTGACTGTTATCACTAGCCCTCTAGACTCCAGAGAAAATCAAGAATCCACCATTCCATCCTACCAACAAAAGACCAAGAAATAAACATGCCTCAAACAGAACCTCAGGGTAAGAAATCCTGCCCTGCACATGGGTTGGTCTTCCCACCCAATTAGGGCTCTTCTGACCAGGAAAAGTGCCACCCAAGGAAAGCTCAAAGGTAACACCCACAACCATCAAAGACATGTCTGGGGTCCTCAACAGCGATGGCATGAGTACCTCTAGGGTCTCCGGAAATTGTGCAAAAACGGCCTCCCAATCTTCAAAAGAGACAGAGCAACAAAGGCAGACTCTACACCTTAGTACCTTAGGTCCAGCATGGACTCATGTACTTGGAGTCCACAGGAGCAAGCGTGGAGCATGTTGGGAGAGACCCATAGCCCACATGAAGCCATCAGAAATACTTTAATGCACATATCAGGATGACAACTGAATCTCCAAAAACATGCATTGAAGAGGATTCAAATGTTTAAGAACCTTGAGCGTTCCCATAGGGTTGTGCAGCTACCCAATATAGAACTGAATGGAGATGTGGCAGCACAATCCTGCCTTCACCCTCTCATGGCCATCCCCCAAATGGTTTCATGCGATAAGCAAACAGTGCCTCTTGCAGAAGATGGACATGTTCTAATGGAACCAGGAGAGGATGAACAATGTGTCAGAAGGGGATAGTACAGCGTGACAGACAGTGGATGTTTCAGGTTGGTGAAGAGATTCAGGAAGACAAAGAACAAGGGATCTCAGAGCAAAGGTCTGGCATTTTAGGATGGTGGTAGGTTCTCTGTACCTGGCGGTCTTCTATAGGAACCTAGGTCCAAATTAAATAAAATATCCTCTGACCCCCATCCTTTATTGTGCACTGCTTTTGTTTTGTTTTGTTTTGTTGTCAAATGATGCACATGCACATATTGGACAGAGAAACAAAGAGATCACAATCAGGGGTGGAGCTGGAAAGGGAGAAACTGACTTGTCCCTGAGCTGGGAACCTGAGACCAGAGTTGATGACATGACCCTGGGATCATGAGTTGAGTTGTAGTCCGCCTTTGAACTGATGGACCCACCCTGGGACACAGCTTTGACTTCTGAATACCTCCTAGTTCTATACAAGAACCACTGCTCTGTCATTGTTCTGAAATACAAGGGATACGGATTTTGGCTTGGGTTGGTGTTGGTTGAACTATCTGCCCTATTTTGAGAACTGGTCAAGCTTGTCCTCTTGAAGTCAGTGACTGGGCTATGGACAAACTACTCTCCCAAGCATATTTGTGTGAAGAGATATCCTCCATTTCTAGCTTTTTCAGGGGGAATGACACTAGGTCTTTTGGTGCTCTGCTTCTGTGGAAGGTGATGGAAGTCCTCTGTGTCCCTGAATCTGGCTCTCTGTTTCTGCTCCCAGACAAGGGACATTTTCAGGCCCGATTTCTCAAATCCATGTTCAGCCGTCTTTTTTTCTCTCACTCCTACTCTCCTACAATAGGCACTTCCTTCCATTCCTTGGAGACGATAACTTGTCTAAGATCATTGTCATGTTCCATCATTCTTTCTTCTCTCTTTGGATTTCCTTCCTTATTTTATAATCTTGTTTTTCCAGGTCACTAAATGGACCCTCTACTTCTGCCAGCTTCTCGGACTTTGCATCCAGTTTGCTAACAATATTCTCATCAGGAACTGTTTATTTTCTTTTATTCTTATCAGTTTTAAATGTTTGGTTCGAGTCTCCCTGATATCTTCTGTGTTTTCTGATGTACAGCGAGTATCCTGGACGCTGCTTTCAATCCTCCATAAGGCGTGTTCTATGTAGGTTTCATTCCGAATGCCTGGCCTTGATAATTTCTTGTTGTTTTTCCTTGGCATTATTTGATTCTTCCTCTTTGCATTGGATCTAAGTCTTGTCTTCCTCTGTATTCGAAAAGCCCAATCTGTTTTCTAGCCTAAGGATAATTTCTTTAGGAAGAAGGAATCATGGAATGCCCAAGGGCTAGCACTTGTGGGAGTCTCAGGTGTGTGTGTGTGTGTGTGTGCATGCGTGCGTGTGTGTGTGTGTGTGTGTGTGTGTGTGTGTGTGTTTGTGGCACACATGTCCTCTGCTTTTGTGTTGTGGTGTACCCTGTCCTTGAGGCTAGTCAACTGCAGAGGTTCTCTTTGCATGCCATTTGGTATTATTGGGGTCTGGGGTGAATATGCTGAGGTTTATCTTGGTAGGCTTTGGTGTGCCTGTTAAAGGAGGCCTTCCACCAACTCAACAGAATGCTGGCTTTCAGAATGCTGTGTTCAGAAAAGAGCATGTGGTCAAGATTTTCTTCTACTCCTGTATGGGAGAGTCTTTTCTCCTGGGACTAAGCAACTTGGACTGAGGAAGGCAATCCCCCAAATGGTCCACAATTGTGATTTTATGTTGGCAGGTTAGGCAGCTAATGTCCTCACCATCTTGTCTTTGGCCAGTAGCTCAGTCTTTATGCTGCTGGTGCAAGATCACAAAATTTCTTGTGCCCCCATTGAGTAATCTCCACGAACACTGCCTCTCACGGATGAAGTGCCACAACCCACTATCTTCCCACTGTGTCTCCTGGTAATATTGTCTCTGATCATGGTTTCCAGGCTGTCTGTACCTGGTTGCTTGATGGTGTCCTCTATAGGAGAAACCCTGTGTTCTCTCGATTTGATGTCTACCAAGCCTGAAGATCAGAAATCTCCAGGCCTCAAGACCATTTGTTGGCAAGAAGTCATGCCATTCAGACCCTTTGCTCGTCAAAGCCAATGTCATTTGGAAACATGTTCCTTTTGAATTCCCAATGTGCTGCACTCTCCTGTGACTTTGTCTTTTGCATTAGCTAACTGCCTTCTAATGAACCAATGCCCACTTCTCCCCTGAACCATGTCTCCAATCTTCTCCTATAGTCTCTGTGACATTTTTTCTGTTTTGCTTGAAGTTTACTTTGTAGGCTTCAGGTCAATTTCCATCAAGTTGCAGTTAATGTGGTAATCTTCCAATTGTGTTCTTGGCTGAAGACAAGCCAGGGGTTCTCAGACAGTACTACCATCTAACTGTCCTCCAAGTCACTGCAAATCCTTACTGAGGCATAAGGAAGAATGAATTCTTCCACTTACCTCATATGGCAGTGCTGTGTAGAGCATGGGCCACGTCACATCTATCAGTCTCAGAAAGATAAATAAGAGACAATTTCACTCTCTCATAACAGTCAAAAGACATATGAAAAAGCAAGGAAAAAGGGACAAACAATATGACTCTAACCAGGAACAAAATATTTGGTGTTTGTTTGAAGACACATTTTTGAGAATACGTGTTTATCAAAGAGGACTAAAGGTGATATTCCTTGTAGGAAATGTGGCTGAAAGTTTTGAAAAGTGAGTTTTCAAAATGAATTGCTATTTTTAAAATACTGACTCCCTATCTCTTGAAATTTAATTATAAGTGTTATGTGAAACAATCAAAGACAACACACACACACACACACACACACACACAGAACACACAAAATTTGGGGAGGAATTGAAGAAATGCACTAAAAAACCAAACCTCAAAGAAAATACCGTATAGTGGAAAGGCACAGAGAATCTAAGTCAGAAACCAACCAAAATGAGAAAGTTACCTTCTTACCTATCAATAATTAGTTGAAGTATTCAGGACCAAATTCAATCGTCACTGCAGATTTTTGATTGGATGAAATAAAAAAAGAAAAAAGAAAATTGGCAGAATGCGCCTGTTTGGCTCAGTGGTATAAGCTGCTGCCTTCATTTCAGGACATGATTTCAGTTTCCTGGGATAGAGTACCATATCTGGCTCGCTGCTCAGCAGGGGGCCAGCTTTCCTTCTTCTCTCCCTGCCTGCTACTCGGCCTACTTGTGATTTCTGTCTGTCAAATAAATAAATAAAAACTTTTTAAAAATGGCACAACCGGTCCACAAGAAAACAACAAAAACTAAACAAGCTCGACCTTTTGTTGTCCATAGGAGATTTCCTTCTACTATAAAGATACACATAGTTTGAATGTGAAGGAATTTGGAATACATAGTTTATGCAATTGGCAAGGAGAAATAGCAAAAATGATTGTTCCTATGGCAGATAGAGAGCCTTTATGCCTTTGAGAGTCAAAGGATTACTGGAAAGTGTTTTGTCTTAATGGAGCATCAAGACATCAGAAACTTGGAAGAATTGCCAATACATACATCACCTACATGAGTGTATCTAAATGTTGGAAGCATATGAACAGAAAGGAAGGGAGATGGGACCTCAATCCAATATTGTTGGGGATGACGATATTCACTCTCAGCACAGGACAGATCATCCAGATGAAAATGTGGTAAAGAATAACATACATCACCTTGGGCTCTCTAGACCATCTGAGCTTTGGGGATACATGTGTAATATTGTGGCTCTGAGGACCATAAGATAAGTTCTTCCCAAGGGGAGACATAACATTGTCTATCACAGATTGTTGTTGGAGCCCAAAACAAGTCCTAATTAATGGTAGTGAATTCAAATCGTATCTTGTATACTTATGACCACAAATATAGGAAAACGGAAAGAAATCACTTACAAAGGGGAAACACAGCCAGACACTAATATGTGGAAAACAGAACACACTAGTGAGCTAGCAATGATTCAAAGAATGAAAATCAAAAAGGAAAATTCAAAAGTGCCAAGAAAAATGGAAAATAAAGAAACTTACGGGATGATACCAAACATTTTATGGGGAAACAATATAGGTTTAAATGAGTGTGTTTCCAAAAATCAAAAGCGCTGAAAAAATGCAACCTATCTGGGCGCCATAAGGAACTATAAAATGATGAAACAAACTTCAAAGTTAACAGAAAAAATTAAATAATATTTATGATTATCAAAATAAAAGAAATACAAGCAAATAGGAAAAAAAATAAGGAGATCTCACACGTTATTTTTGAAAACATTAAAAAACTGGAGCCCTTACCTGGATAAATCAGGAAGACAACTACACAGCTGAATGTATTAGACCACATGACAACATATAGAAAGGAAAAAAAAAAAAAAGCCTAAAAGACCTGTTGCACAATTATGCCACATCCAAGTACTGAGAGAAAAGAATAAATTCCAAGACACCTATCAACTCCCAAGATAAGGTCAATAAACCTACAAAATCTCAGCTCTCTAGTAGTGACGAAGGGTTTGAAGCAGTAATCAAACACCTGACAACACACATAAGGCAGGTCCAAATCATTTTCTTAGGCCACTGTTCTAGACATTTATTGAAGGCAATGTCATTTCTTCTCATCGATTCCAGAAATGGAGGAGGCAGATATACTCTAATTTACAAGGATAAAGACCCAATTAAGATAACGACATTTTAGGAAACAAATTCCATGCCATTTTTGTAATTGAAGATAGTAAAAAAATAATTCTTTTCTTTTTTCTCATTGTCTTCATCTGGTTTTGAAAGGGGCAGATTGTTTTTCTTTTAATTTTTTGTTCTGGTGAGAAAGCCAGCCTGTCATCTATCATCCGTTTTTCTTTAATTTATTTTTTATTTATCTTCAGTGTAACAGTATTCATTATTTTTTCACCACATGCAGTGCTCCATGCAATCCTTGCCCTCTCCAATAACCACCACTTGGATCCCCCAACCTCCCACCCCCTGCCCCTTCAAAACCCACAGATTGTTTTTTAGAGTCGTTAGTCTCTCATGGTTCACCTCCCCTTCCAATTACCCCCAACTCCCTTCTCCTCTCTATCTCCCCATGTCATCCATGCTATTTGTTATGCTCCGCAAATAAGTGAAACCATATAATTATTGACTCTTTCTGCTTGACTTATTTCACTCTGCATAATCTCTTCCAGTCCTGTCCATGTTCCTAAAAAATTGGGTATTCGTCCTTTCTGATGGAGGCATAATACTCCATAGTGTATATGGACCACATCTTTCTTATCCATTCGTCCGTTGAAGAGCATCTTGGTTCTTATTTCCACAGTGTGGCGACCGTGGCCAATGCTGCTATAAACGTTGTGGGTAGAGATGGCCCTTCTTTTCACTACATCTGTATCTTTGGGGTAAGTGCACAGTAGTGCAATTGCAGGGTCATAGGGAAGCAGTATTTTTAATTTCTTGAGGAATCTCCATACTGTTCTCCAAAGAAGCTGCAACAACTTGCATTCCCACCAACTGTGGAAGAGGGATTCCCTTTCTCCACATCCCCTCCAACACATGTCGTTTCCTGTCTTGCTAATTTTGGCCATTCTACCTGGTGTAAGATGATATATCATTTTGGTTTTTATTTGAATCTCCCTGACGGCTAGTGATGATGAACATTTTTTTCATGTGTCTGATAGTCATTTCTATATCTTCATTGGACAAGTGTTTGTTTATATCTTCTGCCCAGTTTTTGATATGATTGTCTGTTTTGTGTGTGTTGAGTTTGAGGAGTCCTTGATAGATCCTGAATATCAACCTTTTGTCTGTATTGTCATTTGCAAATACCTTCTCCCATTCTATAGGTTGCCTCTTTGTTTTTTGACAGAGTATTCACAGATGCTTTAGTTCCTTATACAACCTAGTGCTCACCCTAATATATGTCATAACTCCTCAACACCCATTATCCAGTTCTCTCATTCCCTGCATGTGTCTCTTTTCTGTTACTCTCAGCTTGGTTCTCAGAATCCTGAGTCACTCCTGTTTAGTCTCATTCTCTGACTTCTTCCCCTTCAGCTTTCCTTTCCTTTACTAGGGGCCATGGTATTCCTCCTGAGCCATTTACAAGGATAGAGATATGATATTTCCCTTTGTCCGCTTACCTATTTCATTTTGCTTCACCCAGTCCTGTGGCATTCATGTCAATGCAAGTACCAGAGTTCATCCTCCCTTATGAAGGGAGGAATGAATGGAGGGATGGCTGAGGAATATGCTGTTGCCAATATCGACCACACCTTCTTGATCCACTAGTCTTTGCAAGGGCATTGCAGCTCAATTCACAGTTCTGCTCGAGTGGGCATTGCAGGCCATCAATATAGGCCATTCCTTTTCCTCTGATTAAAGTGACTTGGTCAACATGGTGATGTTCATCTTGTTGGGCTCTGGCGTGCCTGTGAAAGGAGACTTTCAACCATCTCAACAGAACAAAGGCCTGTAGAATGCTGTGGTCAGGAGAAAGCATGTGGACAGGGCTTTCTTCTAAACCACTACGGAAGAGTCTTTTCTCCTGGGACAAAGCAACTTGGACTGAGTAAGGAAGTCGCCCAGTATTCCACGGTTGGGATTTCATGTTTGCAGGTTTCGCATCTAATGTCCTCACCGTCCTATCTTTGGCCAGTAGTTCGGTCTTGATGCTGCTGGTGCAAGAGCCTTAAATTTCGTGTGCCCCCATTAACTTATCTCCATAAACACAGCCTCCCATGGATGCACTGCTAGAATCCACCTTCTTCCCACTCTGTCCCCTGTTATAGTCTCTGATCATGGTTTCCAGGCTTTCTGCACCTAGGTGCTTGCTGCTGTCCTCTCCAAAAAAAAAACACACAGTGTTCTCTCAAGTCTGCCAAGCCTGATGATCTGAAAACTCCAGACTCAACACACTTTGTTGGCAATAACTCATGCCATTCATACACTCTGCTGGTCACAGCCAATGACTTTGGGAAACGTGCTCCTTCTGCATTCCGAGTGTGCTTCTCTCTCCTGTACCTTTGTCCTTTGCATTGTCTCTCTGTTCTCTTAAGAAACAATTGCCCATGTCTCTCAAATCCATGTCTCCAGTCATCTCCCAAGTTCTCTGTGACTTCTTTTCTCTTTTTCTGTGCAGATTGCTTTGTAGGCTTCACATCTATTTCCACCATGTTGCACTGATGTGGTAATTTTCCAGTTGTGTTTATAACTGAAGACAAGCCTGGAGTGCCCAGACATCACTACCATCTCACTGTCCTCAAAAAGCACCACAGACTCTTACCCAGCCATAAGCAAGAATGAATTCTTGACACTTGCCTCCAGTGGCAATGTTGTGGAGAGCATTGACCTACTTCACATCTCTCAGTCTCAGCAACACAAATAAATATTCTTTCACTCTCTCATAGTAGTCAAGGACCCTGGAAAAAGAAAGGGAAAAGGTGACAACAATACGACTCTAAGAAGGCACCCAAAATTTGTTGTTTGCTTGAAGTCAAGTTAGTGAGAATAGGTGCTTATAAAAGAGGACTAAATGGGACATTCCTTGCAGGAAAAGTGGCTGAAACTGATGGAATGTGAGTTTTCAAGGCATATCACATTGAATTGGTATCCATAAAAACCGACTGGCTATGTCTTGGAATTTCATTAGAAGTGTTATGTGAAACACACACAGACAACATACACACACACACACACAGACACACAGATAAGACACACAAAAGATGGGGAGGATGAGGAATCATACTAAAGGAAGCAAAATTCCAAGAAAATACCATAGAAAATCCAAGTAAGAAGCCAACCAAAATGAGAAAGTTCAGTCCTTATATATCAATAATTAGTTCACATATTCGGAAATAATTATCCTATTCCTATAAACAGGTAGTTGGAAGGATGAAAATAAAAAAAAAAACACGAAGGCAAAAATGGTCAACAAGAAAACAATAAAAAATAAACAAGCTTGACTTTATGTTGTCCATGGGCGATTTCCTTTGACTATAAAGATAAACATAACTTGAAAGTGAAGGAATTGGGAAGACATAGGTTATGCAATTGGCAATGAAAAGAGAGCCAATGTGATTGCACCTATGGCAGATAGAGAGATTTTATGCCTTTGAGAGACAAACGATTACCAGTAGGTGTTTTGTCTTGATGGAGCATCAAAACATCAGAAACCTGGAAGAATTGCCAACATCTACATGACCAACATGGGTGTATCTAAATGTTGGAAGCATATTAACAGAAAGTAAGGGAGATGGGGATCTCAATCCAATATTGTTGGGGACTATGAAATTCACTTTCAACACAGGACAGATCATCCAGATGGAAAGGTGGTATGGAATAACATACATCATATTGGGCTCTCTAGACCACCTGAGCTTTGGGGTTACATGCATAAGATTGTGTCTCTGAGGTTACATGCATAAGAGAAGTTCTTCCCAAGGGCACATCTAACTTTGTCTATCACAGATCGTGTGCTGGAGTCCAAATCCAGTTGTAATCCTTTTTGTATACTTTTGACCACGAATATGAAAAGTGGAAGAAATCGCTTATGAATGGGAAATTCAGCCAGACACTAATAGGTGGAAAATACAATTCACTTGCGAACTAACAATGAATCTAAGAAAGAAAAGGAAAAGGAAAATCAGGAAGTGCCATGAACAAAGGAAAGTAAAGGAACTTATGGGATGATGCCAATACATATATGAGGAAACAATATAGGGTTAAATGCATGTATTTCCAAAAATTAAAAGCACCGGAAAAAACCAACCTAACTGGTAGCCATAAGGAACAAGAAGAAGAAGAACCAAACTCCAAAGTTAACAGAAAAAAATGAAATAAGATAGATGATTATTGGAATAAAGGTAATAATAAGAAATCAATAGGAAAAAATCAGGAGAACTTACATGTCAGTTTTGAAGACTTTTACACAATGGAGGAGCCATTACTTAGATAAAACAGGGAGACACGCACACAGCTGAAAGTATGAAACCACATGACAACTTATAAAAAAATAAAAATAACCAAATAAAAAGTTTATACATTTATGCTAAAAAATAACCTAAAAAATAGCCTAAAAAAAGTCTACACATTATACTAGCAAATCCAAGAACTGAGAGAAAATGATAAATTCCAAGACACACATAACTCCCAGGATTAGGTTAGGAAACCTACAAAATCTCAGCTCTCTTCTAGTGACTAAAGCATATGAAACACTAATAAAACACCTGTCAACCAACAGAAGGCAAGGTCCAAATCCTTTTAATGGGCAACACTTCTAGACACTTAATGAAGGCAATTTCGTTTCTTCTCATTGATTCCAGTAATGTAGGAGGTGGGTAGACTCTAATTTACAAGTATAAAGAACCAATTTACATTAGGACATTATAGGAAACGATTTCCATGACATTTCAATAATTAAAGATAATAAAAATATAATTCCTTCTCTTTCTCTATCTTCATCTACTTTTGAAAAGGACAGTTTGTTTTTATTTTAATTTTTTTGTTCTGTGGAAAAAGCCAGCCTATCATCCACCATACATTTTTGACAGAGTATTTGCTGATGGTATAGTTCCATATATGACCTAGTGTTCATCCTAGGATATGCCACAACTCCTCAACACTCATTAACCAGTTCCCAATTAACCAGAATTCTTTCTTTACTGTAACCCTCAGCGTGGATCTCAGAGACTTGAGATATCCTGGTTTGTCTGTTTCTCTGACTTCTTCCCCTTCAGTTTTTCCTTACTTCCACTAAGGGCCATGGTATTATTCTTGTGTTGTATAGGAGGGAAGCCATATGATATTCCTCTTTGTCTAATTGACTTTTTTTTTTTTTTTGCATCACCCAGTTTTGGGCATTTATGTCAATGCAAGTACCAGGTGTTCGTCCTTCCTGATGGCTGAGGATTACTCTGTTGCCAATATGGACCACACCTTTATGCACTACACTTTGCAAGGGCATTGCATCTCAATCCACAGTTCTGCTCAATTGGACCTTGGCAGGATATCAATATCGGACTTTCCTTTTCCTCTGATTAAAGAGACTCAGTCAACATCGTTATACCCATTACCACAGCAGTTAGAGTTAACTAATGATGGCAAGGAGTGCTCTCCAGGTCTCTTCCTTAATGGTTAGCCATTATGCAGAATGCACCCTCCTTGAAGCCTTTGAAAAGGTGTTTAAAGTAAATCCAGGTAGAGAGAGCCCTAATCTCTTATGACTAGTATTTCATAACACTAGGAGATGAGGACACAGAGAGCACAATACATCATTCCCTAATATTTTGCCTTGAAAATGAACTTTCTGACCTTTAGTCATTACTGACTCACAGGTAAGTCACTGAGCAAGGACTCTGTTACCCACAGGATGACACACTTTATAGAGAGCTGATGATAGGCAAGGGGCCTCACTGTTTATTGAGATCTCTAGAAATTGTAGTGGAAATAGGAAAATCTTGCCGTCTGTTGAGAAATGTTAGCCTAAAGGATGGTATACCGAACCTCATTTTCTTTTCTCTTTGTCTAGAAAGTGCAAGTGGGAAATTAACACATAAGACGACCTGAGTTCTTGACCAGAATCAGAGGGATCTTTTTAGTACTTCATGGGGCCTCCTCCCTAAAGCCATAGGACTCAAATATCATGAGAGAGTGACTGCTGTTTCAGTGATGTCAGTTTCTGTGGTGTCACAAAGGTTGGAGGACATAGCAACCTCTCCTCCCCAAACCATGCCTGATCTACACTTGGTTGGAGTATTCATGGGTAGACCAAGAGGATCCCAAGCCCTCCCAAACTGGTGGAGCCACCTGGGTCTCTAACCATGTCAGCTATGAAGTGAGTCAGTGTCACATTCTCCATGGACAATTTTGTAGTCTATTGATGTGACAGTCAGCACCAGCCATCTAGACCCTGGAAAAAGACAAGAATCCAGCATTCCATCTTAGCAACAAAAGACCAAGAAAGTATAATGTCTCAAACAAAGACTCAGGGGAGGAACTCCATCTTCTGCACATGTGTTTGGTATTTCTACCCAAACAGGGCTCTTCTGACTAGGTAAAGGCCAGCAAAGGAGACCTCACAGGGAACACCCACAACCTTGCAAAAGATATGTCTTGAATCTTCAACAGCGATGTCATGAGTTCCTCTAGCGTCTCAAGAAATCGTGCCAAAACAGCCTCCCAAACTTCAAAAGTGACCAAGCACCATAGTCAGACTCTACACCCAAGAACCTCAGGCCCAGGACGGACTTATGTACTTGGAGTCCGAAGGAGTAGGAGTCCGAAGGAGCAAGCATATTGGAAGAGAACTGTAGCACAAGTGAAGCCATTGAAAGACACTTTTGCCTGTTTCAAGATGAAAATGTGTATCTCCAAAAGGACGCATTGAAGAAGATTCTAATGTCGAAAAACTTTGAACATTTCCATAAGGTGGTGCAGCTACCCTCTGGGGAACTGAATGGAGATGTGTCAGCACAAGCCTGCCTGAATCCTCTCATGACCATCCCACAAATGACTTCATGCGATAACCAAACAGTCCCTCTTGCAGAAGATGGGTATGTTCTCATGGAGCCAGGAGAGGATGAACAATGTGGCAACAAAGGGCCATTGCAGCGGGATAGACAGCGGATGCTACAGGTTGGTGAGGAGATTCAGGAAGACAAGAGCAGAATTAACAAGGGAGCTCAGAGCGATAGACTGGCATTTTAGGATGGTGGGAGGTGCTCTGAACCTGGCTGTATTCCATAGGGACCTAGGTCCAAATTAAATAAACCATATTCTGGCCCCAGTCAAACCTTGTACACTGTTTTTGTTTTCGCTTTTGTTTTCTGTCAAAATACGTGCATTTGATGTATTTGAGAGAGAAAGAGAGATCACAATGAGGGGGTGGATCTGGAGACGGAGAATCAGACTTGTCGCTGAGCAGGAAACCTGAGACCAGAGTTGATGCCATTACCTTGGGATCATGAGTTGAGCTGAAGGCCGCCTCTGAATGATGTACACACCACAGGACTCATTCATTCTCTTCTTAATACCTCCTAGTTCTAGACAAGAACCACTGCTCTACCATTTTTCAGAAATGAAGGGAATACGGATTTTGGCTTGGGCTGGTGTCGCTTGCTCTATCCGACCTGTGTCTTGTGTTGCTCTGCTTCTCTTGATGGTGATGGGAGTCCTCTGTGTCTCCAAATTTGGATCCCTGTTTCTGATCAAAGATTAAGGGCATTTTGAACTCTGATTTCTCAAAGAAATATTCAGCCCTCTTTCTTTCTCTCACTCTTAGTTCTCCTACAATAGGCAACTTTTTCCATTCCTTGGAGCCGATGAGCTCCCTATACTCATTGTCATGTTCCATCATTCTTCCTTCTCTCTTTGGATTTGCTTCTTTATCTTCCAGTATTTTTCCTTCAGATCACTAATTGGAATCTCTGCTTCTGCCAGCTTCCTGGACTTTGCATCCAGTCTGCTACCAATCATTTCATCAGGAACTCATTATTTTATATTATTTTTTATTTTTATCAGTTTTATCTCTGTGGTTCGAGGGTACCTAATATCTTCTGTGTCTTTCTGATGTGCAGTGAGTATCCTGGCCAGCTTTCAATCCTCTTTTGGGCGAGTCAAGAGTACAGGTTTCACTGTGATTGCCTGGCCATGATAATTTCTTTTTCTTTTTCTTTTTTTTTTTTTTTTTTTCATTTGGCATGAAATGACTCTTCTTTCTTTGCATTGGATCTAGGTCTCTGTCTTCTTCCCTGTATTGAAAAAGCCCATTTTGTTTTATAACCTGAGGCTAACTTCTTTAGGAAGGAGAGATGATGGATTGCCCAATGGCTGGTGCTTGATGGAGTCTTGTGTCTGTGTGTCGCATGCATACCCTCTGCTGCTGTGTTGTGGCTGTCCCTGTCCTTGAGACCTGTTATCTGCAAAGGCTCTCCTTTCCTGTTGTTTTGTCTGTTTGGGGTCTGGGCTAAATATTCTGAGGTTTAGCTTGCTGGGCTTTGGTGTGCCTGTGAAAGAAGACGTTCAACAAAATCAACAGAATGAAGGCCTACATAATGCTGTGCTCAGGATAGAGCATGTGGGCAGGGCTTCCTTCTAGTTCCCTATGGGAGAGTCTGTTCTCCTGGGACTAAGTAACTTGGACTGAGGAAGGCAGCCCCACAAGTGTTCCATGGTTGGGATTTCATGTTGGCAGGTTAGGCAGCTAATGCCCTCACCATCCTGTCTTTGGCAGAAATTCAGTCATGATGCTGATGGTGCGAGAACCCAAAATTTTTGTGTCCCCATCAAATCATCTCCATGAACACACTCTCATGTATGGACTGCCAGAACCCACCATCTTCCCACTGTGTCTCCTGATAATGTCTCTGAGTATTGTTCCATGCTGTCTGCACCTGGTTTCTTGTTGGTGTCCTCTGCAGGAGAAACACAGTGTTCTCTCGAGTCAATGTCTGCCAAGCCTGCTTATTGAAATCTCCAGGTATCAATACCCTTTGTTGGGAAGAACTCATGCCATTCGGACCCTTGCTGGTCACAGTAAATGCATTGGGAAGCATGCATTTTATGGGTTCCCAGTGTGATCCTCTCTCCTGTGCCTTTGTATTCTTCATTGACTCACTGTCCTCTGACACACCAAACACCCATAAATCCCATAATCCATGTCTCCATCTTCTCCCACAGTCTCGGCGAATTCTTTTCTCTTTTGCTGTGGAGTTTGCTTTTAGCCTTCAGGTCGATTTCTGCCAAGTTGCAGTTGATGTGGTAATCTTCTAGTTGTGTTCATGGCTGAAGACAAGCCTGGAGTTCCCAGCCACTACTACCAACTCACTGTCTTCAAAGGCACCGCAGAATCTTACAGAGGATAAGCAAGAATGAATTCTTGCCACTTGACTCATGTGGCAGACTTGTGGAGATCATTGGGCTATGTTACATCTATCATTCTCAGAAAGACAAATATTATAGGATTTCACTCTCTCATGGTAGTCAAGAGACATGGGGAAAAGTAAGGGAAAAAGGGACAAACTACATGATTCTAACCAGGCACACAGAATTTGCTGTTTGTTTGAAGGCAGGTTTGTGAGAATATGTGTTTATAAAAGTGGAAAAAAATGTGACATTCTTCGTAGGAAATGTGGCTGAAAGTGATGGGATGTGAGTTTTCAAGGCATGTGAATTTGAATTGCTAACCATAAAATAACAACTTCCTACTCTTGAAATTTAATTATAAGTGTTATGTGAACACACACAAACAACACACACACACACACACACACACACACACACACACACTCAGACACACATGCTCACACAAAGGAGAAACACCAAAGATGGGGAGGAAGTGAGGAATCACTCTAAAGAAAGCAAACCCCCAGGAAATAACATGAAGGGGAAAGGCATGGAGATTCCAAGTCAGAAACTAACCAAAATAAAAACTTAACATCCTACCTATTATAATTAGTTCAAGTATTCAGGATAAATTCTTTGTTCTGTACAAACACATTTTTGGAATGAATGAGAATTAAAAAAAAAAAAAAGAAAGAAAAAAAAGGGCAAAAATTTACACAAGGAAACAACAAAAAATTAACAAGCTCAACATCATGTTGACTCGAAAGTGAAGGGATTGGTGACATAAGTTATGCAATTGACAAAGCGAAGGGAGCAAAAGTGATTGTGCCTATGGCAGATAGAGAGACTTTCTGCCTTTGAGAGACAAAAGTTACGAGAAGCTGCCTTGTCTTTATGGAGTATCAAAACACCAGAAACTTGGAATATTTGCCAACAGATACACCTCCATGTGGGTGTATATAAATGTTGGAAGCATATTAACAGAAAGAAAAGGAGATGGGGACCACATTCCAGTATTGTTGCAGACTACAGTATGCACTTATAGCACAGGACATATCATCCAGAGAGAAAGGTGGTAAGGAATAGCAGATGTCATCATGGACTCTCTAGACCACCTGAGCTTTGGGGAAACATGCATAAGATTGTGTTTCTGAGGACCATAAGAGAAGTTTTTCCCAAAGGCAGACCTAAAATTGTCTGTCAGAAATCCTCTGCTGGATCCAAATACAGTCGTAATTATTAGAAGATAATTCAAATCCTGTATTGTCACTGATAACCACAAAGATATGAAAACAGAAAGAAATCACTTAAGAAAGGGAAACACAGCCAGGCATGAATAGGTGGAAAAAACAACACACTCCTGAAGTATCAAAGAATCAAAGAAAAAAAATCAGAAAGTACTTTGAACAAAGGAAATTCAAGAAACTTATGGGATGTTGTCAAAACATCTTATGAAGAAAGAATATAGGGGTAAATGTGTGTATTTACCAAAATTAAACACACACACACACACACACACACACACACACACACACACACACACAAATGCACACACAAAAAGCAACCTAACATGACGGCATAAGGAAATAGAAAAAGAAGAAAGAAGTTTAACAAACTTTAACAAACTGAAGAAGCCATTACTGAAGGAGACCAGCATCCAGAAGAAAGTTTTTGACACCTGATGGAAAGGGAAAAAAACAAAACAAAACTAAACTAAACTAAAATAAACTAAAAGATGCCTCTAAAAAATTATGCCAGCAAATCTAAGAACAAGTGAAAAGGATAAATTTCAAGACACATAACAACTCCCAAGTTTAGGTCAGAAACCCTACAATATCTGAGCTTTTTATTACTGACTAAATCCTTTGAAGGAGTAATCAAACTCCTGCCAACACACAGAAGGCCACATCCAAATCATTTTCCTAGTCAACACTTGCATAAATTTAACAAAGGCAATGGGATTTCTTCGCATTGATTCCAGAAATGGAGGTGTCGGGTAAAATCTACTTTTCAAATATAAAGACCCAATTAAGATAAGGTCATTAAAGGGAAAAAATTCCATGCCTTTTTTAATAAGTAAAGATAATAAAAATATAATTCTTTCCTTTTCTTTACGTGTCTTCATCTGCTTTTGAAAGGGTCAGACTGTATTTCCTTTAATATTTTTGTTCTATTGAGGAAACCAGCCTATGATCCATCATCTCTTAATGACAAATAATTCACTAAAGCTTTAGTTTCATATATGGTTTAGTGTTCATCCTAACATATGCCACAACTCCTGGATACCCATTAGCCAGTGCCCTCATTCCATGAATTTCTCTCTTTTCTGTAACCCTAAGTTCTTCAGAGTCCAGAGACACTCCTGGTTTGTCTCCTTCTCTGTCTTTATTCCCTTCAGTTTTCCCTTCCTTCTACTAAGGGTCATGATATTCCTCCTGGGAGCCATGAGAAATTCCCCTTTGTCTGCTTGCCTTTTTTTTATTTCTAAACACCCAGTCCTGTGAAACTCAAGTCCATGCAAGTACCAGGGGTTCATCCTCCCTGATGGCTGAGGGATACTCTGTTGTCAATACAAACCACAACTTCTTTATTCAATAGTTTTTTCAAGTACATTACAGCTCAATCCAACAGTTCTGCTCGATTTGGCATTACAGTTCACAGATATAGGCCATTCCTTTACCTCTGATTTAAGAGAATTGGTCAACATGGCTATACCTATTACCACAGCAGGTAGTGTTAACTAATGATAACAAGGAGTACTTTTTAGGGCTCTTCCTTCAGCGTTAGCTCTCATGCAGAATGTCACGCTCCTTGAAGAATTTCCAAATTTGTTTAAGGGGAGAGTAGGTAGACAGAGCCATAATCCCTTATGACTAGTGTTTTCGAACACTACGAGATGAAAACAAAGATAGCACAATACATCCATATCCTAACATTGTTCCTTGAAGAGGTACTTTCCATTTCTTTGTCATAACTGACCCATAGGGAAAAGACACTGAGAAAGGACTCTCTCACACACAGCATGACAACCTCACAGAGAGCTGATGATACCCAAGAGGACTCACTGTTTCTTGAGATCTCTAGAAATTTCAGTATAAATAGTAAAACCTTGCCTTTTATGGAGAAATACTGGTCTAAAGGATGGTATGACAAACGTCATTTTCTTTTCTCTTTCTCTCGAAAGGGAAGTGGGACATTAACACAAAAGACAACCCGAGTTCTTGATCAGGCTACGGGGTCTTTTTCTGTGTTTTCTGGTGCTTCCTACCTAAAGCCATAGGACAAAAAGGACATGAGAGTGGGACTGCTGCTTTAGTGAAGCCAGCTTTTGTGATGTCACAAAGATTTGAGTTCCTAGCAACTACTCCTTCCCAAACCACGCCTTATGTACACTTGGAGGTAGTAGTCATGGGTGGGCCAAGAGGATCCCAAGCCCTCCCAAACTTCTGGAGCTGCCTGTGAAGTGAGTTGGTGTTAATTTCTCCATGGCCAAATTTGTAGTCTTTTATTGTGACAGTCAGCACCAACCATCTGGATTCTGGAGAAATGCATGAATCCACAATTCCACCCTACCCTTCACGAAAGTCCAAGAAAGAAGCAGGTCTCAAACAAAGACTCAGGGGAGGAAATCCATGTCCCTCACATGTGTTTGATACTCCCACCCAATCAGGGTGCTTCTGACTAGGGAAAGGCCACCCAAGTAAAGCTTAAAGGGAATACCCACAACCATGACAAAGACCTGTCTGTAGTCTTCAACAGAGAGGACACGAGTAACTCTAGTGACTCAAGAAATCATGAAAAAAAGGCCACCCAATTTTCAAAAGTAAACAAGTCCCAAAGGCATACACTACACCCTAGAACCTGAGGCCCAAGACTGACTCATCTACTTGGAGTCCACAGGAACAAGCGTGGAACATGTTCCAAGAGAACTAATAGCACAAGTGAAGTGATCTGAATGACACTCTTGCCAGTTCAAGATGAAAATGTGTATCTCCAAAAGGACATGTTGAAGGAGATTCGAATGTCAAGGAATTTTGAGCATTCCCACAGGGTGGTTCAGCTACCCTCTGGGGAACTGAATTGAGATACAGCAGCAGAAGCCTGCCTTAACCATCTCATGACCATACCCTACATGGTTTCATACAATAACCAAACAGTGCCTCTTGCAGAAGATGGGCATGTTCTAATGGAGCTAGGAGAGTGAAAACCAAGTGCCATTACAGCTGGACAGACAGCAGATGCTACAGGTTGGTGAGAAAATATAGGAAGACAAAGAATAGGAGAATAAACAATGGAGCTCAGAGCATCGGTCTAGCATTTTATCATGGTAAGAGGTGCAGCATTCCACAGAGATATAGGTCCAAATTAAATAAACCGTCCTCTGGCACCAGTAAATCCTTGTAAACTGGTTTTGGTTTTGTTTTTGTTTTTTTAGTCAAAGGATACACATGCACGTACTTGAGAGATAGACAGAAGTTCACAATGAGTGGGTGGAGCTGGGGAGGGGAAATAGACTTGCACCTGAGCAGGGAAGCTGAGACCAAAGTTGACGCCATGGCCCTGGGATCGTGAGTTGAGCTGAATTCCACCTCTGAACTAATGGAGGATCATATCGAGGATCATATCATTGTCCTCTTAATACCTCAGAGTTCTAGACAAGAACTACTGCTCTGTCATTGTTCAGAAATGCAGGGGATACAGATTTTGGCTTGGGCTGGTGTTGCTTGCTCTATCTGACCTGCTCCAAGAGCTGGTAGAGCTTGTCGTCTTGAAGTCACTGACTTGGTTATGAACACACCTCTCTCCCTCATATATTTGGGTAAAGATAATTCCTCCACTACCAGCTTTTGCAGGAGAAATGGCACTATGTCTTGTGGTGCTCCTTCTGTTGATGGTGATGGGTGCCCTCTCTGCCTCTGAATCTGGTTCTCTGTTTCTGATCCCATATGAGAGACATTTTCAGCTCTGATTTCTCAAAGACATGTTTGGCTGTTATACACTCACTCCTAGATGTCCTAGAGTAGGCACCTCTTTCCATTCCTTGGATTTGATGACTTTCCTAAGCTCATTATTATGGCCCATCATTCTTCCTTTTCTGTTTGGCTTTGCTTCCTTATTTTCTAGACTTTTACTTTTAAGTCACTAATTTGATCATCTTCTTCTGCAGGCTTCCTCGACATTGCGTTGAGCCTGCTACCAATCTTTTCATCAGGGACCCTATATTTTATTTTCTTTTTTTATCACATTTGTTTATGTGGTTAGAGACTTTCTGATATCTTCTGTGTTTTTCTGATGGACAGTGAGTATCCTTGCTGCTGCTTTAAATCCACCATCGGGTGTGTAACATTAGAGGTTTCACTTCAATTGCTTTGTCTTAATCATTTCTTATTCATTTTCCTTGATTTCAATTGATTATTCCATCTTAGCATTGGATCTAAGTCTCTTTCTTTTTCTCTTTATTCTCAAAGCACATTCTGTTTTCTTCCCTGAGGGTAATGTCTTTAGGAAGAAGAGATCTTGGAGTGCCCAAGGGCTGGCTCCTGAGGGAGTCTCCGGTGTGTGTGGCATGCATGTCCTCTGCTGTTGAGTTGTGGCTGTCCTCTGACCTTAACGCCATCATCTGCAGAGGCTGTCCTTGACTGCCTTTTGGTGTGTTTGCTCCTCTATCCTGTGCCTTTATTTTGCATTGACTCACATCCCTCTGAAACACCAATCACCCACGACTCCCTAAGCCATGTCTCCAATCTTCTGCTATAGTATCTATGACTTCCTTTCTCTTTTGATGTGGAGATTGAATGGTAGGTTTCAGGTCAATTTCCACCCAGTTGAAGTTGTTGTGGTAATATTCCAGTTGTGTTTATGGCTGCTGACAAGCCTGGAGTTCCCAGACATTACTACCATCTCACTGTCCTCCAAAGGCACCACAGACTCTTACACAGCCATAAAAGAGAATGAATTCTTACCATTTGTCTCATGTGGCTGTGTTGGGAAGAGCATTGGGCTACGTCATATCTCTCAGTTTCAGAAAGACAAATAACCTATAATTTCACTCTCTTATGGTAGTAAAGGAACATGTGAAAAAGCAGGAGAAAAAGGACAAACAATACGACTCTAACCAGAACCACAACATTTTGTGTTTCTTTGAAGGCAGGTTAGTGGGAATATGTGTTTATAAAAGAGGACTAAATGGGACATTCTTTGCAGGAAATACGGCTGAAAGTGATAGAATGTGAATTTTGAAGGCCTATCAAATTGAATTGCTATCCATAAAAGGTTGACTTCCTATCTCTTGAAATTTTATTGTAAGTGTTATGTGAAGTGACACAAGATGACGGGGAAGAAAGAGGATGTGCCATTTCAACCTGTACCCTAAATTGATGTGATTTCCTACCAAATAGCTCTGATAACCCATGAAATAAGCCTGAGATCAGAATTATAAACATCTGAATCTCTACAAGGGCAGAAAACATGAGTGGGCAGGAAAAGCAGAGTTGGAACATCAGACTTACTATAAAAGATAAAGAAAAGTGGAAGGAAGCTACCAGAGGCGACTGGTTAGAAAGTTATACCCCAATACGAGAGTGCCCTGCATCTGGGGACCAGCATTAACTCGGACTATGGTTGAAAGAACTCAAAGGGTGCAAATGATCACGGGGATAAATTGTAGGAAATGGGGAAACTAAGAATAGGATCTTAAGTCCATGGAGGCAGGACAGCCTCCCCTGGCATGGAGCCAGAGACAGTGTGGTGGAGGAACAGGTCTTGGTTCCTAAGCCACCAGCACGCCTGAAATCGCGTGGGGTCTGGCTCCTGTGAGGGCCTGGGAGCCTGGCCAGACAGCAGAACGCGGAGCCTTGCTAACAGAGCCTGAGACACATGCACCCGTTACCATCCTCTGAGAGAGGTGTTCGAAACTCTAGTGCTCTTAGACCCACACCATAATATCAGAGCCTGAGACACGCAGATGCCCCACACACTCCCCTGAGAGAGTTGCTTGCAAGCCAGGCACTCTTAGACCCAGAAAGACTAGGCATTCTCAGCCCGGCCCAGCGGGAAAACCTCAGTGTGGAATCACTGTTTTGAACCTCTCTGGTGGTCTGGAACTGCCCAGAAAGCCACTGCTGCTGTAGTTTGGGGTACATGCAGAAGATTCTGCATCCCCTGGGACCACGACTAAAATCTGCTCTGCCAGAAGCCAAGGGGGAATTATAAGGGCTCTGCAGCACCCACAGGGGAGATGACTGAGACTTCCCTTTGAGAGGGAGATCGGGGTGCAGTTTGCTTTCCTCTAAACCTCCTAAAACCAAAACCCAAATATATATATATATATATATATATATATATATATATATATATATAGTATATGAATGTATTTATATATATATAAGTATATAACCAGAAAAAATATAAATTTTTTAAATAAATTTTATAGGACAAGAGAAAAGTATATGACAAGAGAAAAAAATATATTAATATATATATATTATATGTCATATAAAATATATATTAATATATATATATTTTTCTGCTGTCATGATAATATGACAAGAATATATATATATTTTTTTCTCTTTTCATAGAACTATTTATGTGTGTGTGTGTATTAAAGCAAACAAAGGAAGAACCTTTACTAATAAATGCTATATATATAAATATATATAATATATATAAATATATATAAAATAGAAATATATGTAAATATATATTATATGTATTTTTTTCTCTTGTCATACACTTTTATACATATATATATTTAAGCAAATAAAGGAAGAACCTGTAAAAAGCCCAAGTATAACAATAATATACTTATATAGAAGACATATACTTATATACATATATACTTTTATACTTAGGTATAAGAATTATATATATATATATATATATTATATTTTATCTCATCATATAATTTTATCAGTCTTTTTGTTTGTTTTAGTTTGTATACTATAAATCTATCCTTAGGGCCCATTTGATCCAACCTTCACTTTTATCTTCCATTTTTTCCCTGTTTCTTTCTCTCTCTTTTTTCTTTTTCTTTTCGTTTTTCTCTCATTTGGGTGGGGAATCCTGATTTCTCAGAAGCATTCCAGGGTGCACCTTGACTGCACCATGTTCAATACATCCACCTACATCTGTTCAGTCATCTCTCATCAAAATGAATATGAGTATAATTGCCTAACAAAAGAAAAATACAGAGGACAGGCCTTCTGCAACAGAGCTAATGGCTACCAACATAGGTAATATGTCGGAAAGAGAATTCAGGCTCACAATTATCCAGGCAATAGCTAGGTTGCAGAAAGCCATGGATGACCAAATGTAATTGAATAGGAAAGACCTGAAAGATACCAGGGATCAGGTTCACAATGCTCTCAATGAGTTCCAATCTAATCTAAATTCTCTAAAAGCTAGGTAACTGAGACAGAAATAAAGTTAGTGATCTTGAGGACAAAGAGATAGAGAGAAAGGATCAGGAGGAAGCCTGACACAAACAGCTTAGAAGACATGAAAACAGAATCAGGTAAGTAAATGATACCATGAAAAATTCCAACTCCATAATTATAGGAATCTATCAAGGGGAGGAGAAAGAAAGAAGTCTAGAAGATATAGTAGAACAAGTTATTCATGATAATTTTCCCAATCTCACTATTGGAACCAGCATTCATGTACTAAAGACAGAACGGTCTTGCCCCAAGATTATAGAATCCACAAAAAAAAAAAAAAGAAAAAGTCAAGAAACCTGAGAGTAAAACTGAGAAATAATGAATATAGACATAATCTCTTGAAGCAGCTAGGACCTAGACGCTCCTTAAGTACAGAGAAAAGCCCATCGGGATCTCATCAGACTTGTCCACAGAGACATGGCAAGCCAGAAAGGGCGCTTAATGAAAAGAACACTTTATCCAGCAAAAATACTTTACCCAGCAAGACAGACATTCAAAATGGATGGAGAGATAAAAAGTTCCCAAGACCGGCAAGGCTAAACAGACTATGCAATCACCAAGTTGATACTGCAGGAAATATTAAGGAACGTTCAAGAAAAAAGGAAAAATCCTAAGAATAGCATTGAACAAAAAAATAGAGACAATCTACAGAAAGAAAGACTTCAAAGGTCACACTATGTCAATAAAAAACCTATCTATCAATAATCACTCTGCATATGAATGGCCTCAATGCACCCATAAAATGACACAGGGATGAAGAATGGATAAAACGACAAGACCCATCCATATGTTGCCTACAAGAGACCCATTTTGAACTTAAGGATACACCCAGACTGAAAGTGAAGGGATGGAGAAGCATTTTTCATGAAAATTGTCCCCCAAAGAAGGTCGGGGTAACAATTCTCATATGAGATAAATTAGATTTTAAACTAAAGATTGTCGTCAGAGATACAGAAGGACACTACATAATTCTTAAAGAAACTCTACACCTAGATGATCTAACAATGGTAAATATCTATGACCCAATATGGGAGCAGCCAATTACATAAGAAACTATTAGCCTACATAAAGAGTTTTATTGATATGAATACATTAATAGTAGGAGATCTTTTTTTTAACTTTTAAAAGATTTATTTATTTGACAGACAGAGTTCACAAGTGAGCAGAGAGACCAATGAGGGACTCGATCCCGGACCCTGAGATCATGACCGGAGCCAAAGGCAGACACTTTAACCCACTGAGCAACCAAGGTGCCCTAATAGAAGTAGATCTTAACACGCCTCTTCAAGCAGAAAATAAACAAATAAATAAATATAATATACATATATATTATATGCTCCAGCTCTTTGCAAAGAGCTGGTCAAATAAGCCAAAAATTTGTATGGAATCAGAAGAGACCCAGAGTCACTAAGTAAATCTTATAAAACAAACATTTAACTGGGGGCATCACGTTATGTGATCTCAAGCTTTACCACAAAGCTGTGATTACCAAGACAGCATGGACCTGACATAAAAACAGAGAGATATACCAGTGGAACAGAGTATTGAGCCCAATATTGACCCTCAACTCTAGGGTCAAATAATCTTCGACAAAACAGGAAAAAATATACAGTGGAAAGAAGACAGTCTCTTCAATAAATGGTGCTGGGAAAACTGGGCAGCTATATGTAGAAGAATGAAACTCAACCATTTTCTTACACTGTCCATAAAGATAACCCAAAATGGATAAAAGACCTCAATGTGAGACAGGAATCCATCAGAATCCTAGGGGAGAACATAGGCAATAATCTTTTCGATATCATCCACAGCAACTTATTTCAAGATATGTCTCCAAAGGCAAAGGAAACAAAAGTGAAAATGAATTTTGGGGGCTTCAGCAAAATCAAAAGCCTTTGCACAGCAAAGGGAACAGTCAACAAACAAAGAGGTAACCCATGGAATGTGAGAAGATATTTGCAAATGACAGTATAGACAAAAGGTTACATCCAAGGACTATAAAGAACTCCTCAAGCTCAACACAGACAAAACAGACAACCATATCAAAAAATGGCCAGAATACATAAACAGACACTTCTCCATTGAAGAAATACAAATGACTATCAGACACATGAAAAAAATGTTCATCATTACTAGCCACTAGGAAGATTCAAATGACCACCACATTGAGATACCACCTTACACCAGTTGAATGGCCAAAATTAGCAAGACAGGAAACAACATGTGTTGGAGGGGATGTGGAGAAAGGGGAACCCTCTTACACTGTTGGTGGGAATGCAAGTTGGTGCAGCCTCTTTGGAGAACAGTGTGTAGATTCCTTAAGAAATGAAAAATAGTACTTCCCTATGACCCTGCCATTGCACTACTGGGTATTTACACCAATAATACAGATGTAGTGAAAAGAAGAGCCATCTGTACCCCAATGTTTATAGAAGCAATGGCCACAGTTGCAAACCATGGAAAGAAGCAAGATGCCATTCAACAGAGGAATGGATAAGGAAGATGTGGTCTATATATAATATGGAGTATTATGCCTCCATCAAAAAGGATAAATACCCAACTTTTGTAGCAACATGGACGGGACTGAAAGTGATTATGCTGAGTGAAGTAAGTCAAGCAGAGAGACTCAATTATCATATAGTTTCCTTCATTTGTGTAGCTATCAAATATCATTGAGGACATGGGGGTTATAGAGGAGAAGGGAGTTGGGGGAAATTTGAAGGGGAGGTGAACCATGAGAGACTATGGACGCTGAAAATATTCTGAGGAGTTTGAAGTGGTGAGGGGGGTGTGAGGTTGTGGGAACCAGGTGGTGGGTATTATAGAGGGCATGGATTGCATGGAGCACTGTGTGTAGTTCAAAAATAATGAATACTGTTATCTGAAAATAAATAAAAATATAAATTTAAAATTATGGAAAAACAAACAAACAAACAAACAAAGCTGCAACCCATGGAATGGGAGAAAATATTTGCAAATCTCAGTTAACACAAAAGGTTGATATCCAGGATCTATAAAGAAATTCTCAAACTCAACACTCACAAACAGACAATCATATAAAAAAATGGGCAGAAGATAGGAAAAGACACTTGTCCAATGTGCAATATTGACCACACCTTCTTTATCCATTAGTCTTTTCAAGGGAGTTGCAGCTCAATTCACAGTTCTAATGAAGGAGCCATTGCAGGCCATGGATATAAGCAGTTCCTTTTCCTCTGACTAAAGAGACATGGTCAACATGGCTATACCCATAATTTCCGACCCTTAGTAATCCCTTAACATAAGGAAAAGACACTGAAAAGTACTCTTTCATCCACAGGATGACATACCTCACAGAGAGCTGATGATACCCAAGAGACCTCTCTGCTTCTTGAGATCTCTAGAAATTTCAGTGGAAATAAGAAAACCTTGCTGTCTCTGGAAAATTGTTGGCCTAAAGGATAGTATACCGAATATAATTTTCTTTTCTCTTTGTCTAGAAAAGGGAAGTGGGAAATTAACCCACAAAACAACTTGAGTTCTTGATCAATTTCAGAAGACTCTTTTTCTGTCATTCCCGGGGATTCCTACCTAAAGCCATAGTACTCAAAGATCATGAGAGAGGGACTGATGATTCAGGGAAGCCAACTTCTGTGAAGTCACCCAGGCTTGAGGTCATATCAACTACTCTTCGCCAAACCACGTCTGATCACAACATTGGCTGGAGTAGTCATGGATGGTCCAAGGATTCCAAGCCCTCCCAAACCACTGGAGCCACCTGGGTCTCTCACCAAGGCAGTGGCAAAGTGAGTCGGTGGCAGCTTCTCCATGGCTGAATTCATAGTCTTTGGTTATGACTGTCACCACCAGCCCTCTGGGCTCTGGAGAAAGGCAGGAATCTACCATTCTATCTTACCCACAATTGGCCAAGGAAGAATCAGGCATCAAATAATGACTCAGGGCTGGAACTCCCTGCCCTGCACATGTCTATGATCCTCCCACTCAATCCTGGCGCTTTTGAACAGGAAAAGAACCACCAAGGAAATCTCCCAGGGAAAACCGGCAACCATGCCAAAGACATGTCTGGAGTCTTCAACAGCGAGGACACGAGTAAGCCTAGCTTCTCCAAACACCGTGTCAAAATAACCTCCCAATGTTCAAAAATGACAAAGCACCAAAGGCAGACCCTTCACCCGAGAACCTGAGGCCCAGGACGGACTCATGTACTTGAAGTCCACAGGAGCAAGCGTCGAGTTGTTGGAATAGAACCATAGCCCAAATGAAGCCATTTGAAAGATTTTTGTGCCTGTTTCAGGTTGTCCAAACAACATGTATATATGGAGATACAAACATGTATCTCCAAAAGAACTCAAGGAAGAGGATTCAAATGTCACAGAACCATGAGCATTCTCACAGGTTGGTGCACCTTGCCTCTGGGGAACTATATGGAGATGTGGCAGCACAAGTCTTCCTTAACCCTCTCATGACAATCCCCCAAATGGCTTCATGTGATCAGCAAGCAGTGTCCCTTGTGAAGATGGGTGTGTCTAATGGAACCAGGAGAGGATGAAGAACGTGACAAAAAGGAGCCACTACAGTTGTATAGACAGTGGATGCTAGAGGTTGGTGAGGAGATACAGGAAGACAAAGAAAATCCGAATGAACAAGGAAGCTCAGAGCGACAGTCTGGCATTTCAGGGTGGTAGGATGTGCTCTGAACCTGGCTGCATTCTATAGGGAACTAAATACGAATTAAATAAACCATCCTCTGGGCCAAGTCAATCCTTATACACTGTTTTTGTTTGTGTGTTTTCGTTTTTTGTCTAAATAAGGACAAGCTTGTACTTGACAGAGAGACAGAGAGATCACAATCAGAAGATGGAGCTGGAGAAGGAGAGGCAGACTTGTCCCTGAGCAGGAAACCTGAGACCAGAGTCGATGCCGTGACCCTGGGATCATGAGTTGAGCTGAGAGCCGCCTCTGTACCGAAGGACACATCACAGGACCCAATCTTTGTATTCTTAATCCTTCCTAGTTCTAGACAAGTACCACTGCTCTGTCATTGCTCAGAAATGCAGGGGATCCAGATTTTGGCTTGGGATGGTGTTGCTTGTTCTATCTGACCTGCTTCAGGAGCTGGTAGAGCTTGTCGTCTTGAAGTCAGTGACGTGGCTATGGACACACAACTCTCCCTAGCATATTTGGGTAAAGAGAATTCTTCCATTGCTAGCTTTTACAGGGGGAGTGACACTATGTCTTTGTTGCACTGCTTCTTGTAGACATAGATGGGAAACCTCTGTGCCTCTGAATCAAGATCTGCTCCTGGTGAGGTACATTTGAAGCTTTGATTTCTCTAAGAAATGTTTAGCACTCTTATTCTCTTACTCCTAGTTCTCTTAAAATAGGCACCACTTTTCATTCCTTGGAGTTGATGACTTCCCTAAGCTCATTGTCATGTTCCATCATTCTTCCTTCTCTATCTGGATTTGCTTCCTTACTCTTCAGTACTGGTCTTCCAGATGACAAATTTGATCCTCCGCTTCTGTCAGCTTCCTGGTCTTTGCATCCAGTTTTCTCATAATCTTTTCATCAAGGACTCCTTATTTTATTATTTTAAACACTTTTATCTCTGTGGTTCGAAACTCCCTGATATCTTCTGTGTGTTTCTGATGTGCAGAACAGATGTATCCTGGCTGTTGCTTTCAATCTTCCATCGAGCATGTTACATGTAGACGTTTCATTTTGATTGGCCTGGACAATCTTTTTCCTCAGGGTCCAATGATTCTTCCACCTTTGCACTGGATCCAGCTCTCTATCTTCTCTTTATTCAAAAAACCCATTTTATTTTCCATCCTGAGAGTAAATTCTTTAGGATGCTGACATCACGGAGTGGCCAATAGCTGGCCCTTGAAGGATTCGCGAGGTGTGTGGCATGCATGCCCTCTGCTGGTGTGTTGTGGCTGTCCCCTGTCTTTGAGGCCAGTCATCTAGATGCTCTCCTTGCCTGCCATTTGGAGTGTTTGAGGTCTGGGATGAATATGGTGATGTTCATCTTGTTGGGCTCTGGAGTGCCTGTGAAAGGAGACATTCAACTAACTCAACAGAATGAAGGCCAGTAGAATGCTGTGATCAGGTGAAAGCATGTGGACAGGGATTTTTTCTAGTCCCCTACAGAAGAGTCTGTTCTCCTGGGACAAAGCAACTTGGACTGAGAAAAGCAGTCCCCCCAGTGTTCTACGCCCAGGACTTCATGTTTGCAGGTACAATAGCTAATGTCCTCACCATACTATCTTTGGCCAGTAGCTCTGTGTTTATACTACTGGTGCGAGAGCCCAAAATTTCGTGTGCCCCCATCGAGTCATCTCCACGATCACTGCCTCTCACGGATGCACTGCCAGAACCCACCATTTCCCACTGAGTCTCCCGGGACTGTCTCTGATCAAGATTTCCAGGCTGCCTGCACCTGGTTGCTTGTTGGTGTCCTCTCCAGGAGAAACACAGTGTTTTCTCGAATCAATGTTTGCAAAGCCTGATGATCTGAATACTCAGGACTCAAGACAATTCTTTGACAAGAACTCGTGCCATTCAGAGCCACTGCTGGTCGCAGCCAGTGGCATTGGGAAACATGCTCCTTGTGGGTTCTCAGTGTGCTCCTCTCTTCTGTGCCTTTGTCCTTTGCATTGTCTTACTGCCCTCTGAAGCACCAACCACTTACATTTACCCTAAGCCATGCCTCCATTCTTCTCCCAAAGTTTCTGTTACTTCAATTGTCTTTTGCTGTAGAGTTTGCTTTGTAAGCTTCAGACAATTTTCCACCATGTTTCACTTGATGGTGTAATATCCCAGTTGTTTTCCTGGCTGAAGACAAGCCTGGAGTTCCCAGACACTACTACCATCTCACTGTCCTCCAAAAGCACTGCAGACTCTTGCCCAGCCATAAGCAAGAATAAATTCTTGCCCCTTGTCTTAAGTGGCAGAATTGTGGAGAGCATTGGGCTATGTCACATCTATCAGTCTAAGAAAGACGAATAACATACAATATCCAAGTGATGGAATGGGAGTTTTTAAGGGATATCCAATTGAATTGCGATCCATAAAAGACCAACTTCCCATCTCTTGAAATTTCATTATAAGTGTTATGTGAAACACACACAGACAGCATCAACACAAACACACACACACACACACACACACACACACACACACAGAAAAGACACATGAGAGATGCAGAGGAATTGTGGATCAAGGGAAGCAAACCCCCCATAAATACCATTAAGGGTATTAAGAAAACAATGAAAATGAGATAGTTAACTCCTTCATTGTCAATCATTAGTTAACGTAATCAGGATTAAATTCTCCAATCCCTATAAACAGATTATTAGAAACATGAAAATTAAAAAAAAAAAAATAAAGGCAAAAAAGTTCAACAAGAAAACAACGAAAACAAAACAAGCTTGAACTTACTTTGGCCTTACAGTTGAAGGAGATTTTCTTCAATTATAAGGAGATTTCCTTCGACTATCAAGATACACATAGCTTGAAAATGGAGGAATTGGGAAGATATAGTTAATGCAACTGCCAAGGAGAAGTGAATCAAAGTGATTGTGCCGGTGACAAGTAGAGAGATTTTAGCACTTCAAGAGACCAAAGATTCCCGGAAGGTGTTTTGTCTTCATGCAGCATCAAAACATCAGAAACTTGGAAGAATTGCCAACAGATACACCACCAATGTGGGTGTTTCTAAATGTTGGAAGCATATTAACAGAAAGAAAAGGAGATTGGGACCACATTCCAATATTGTTGGGGACTACGATATCCACTTACAGCACAAGACAGATCATCCAGAGGGAAAGGTGGTAAGGAATAACAGACGTCATCATGGGCTTTCGAGTCCACCTGAGCTTTGGGGAAACATGCATAAGATTGTGTATCTGAGAACCATAAGAGAAGTTCTTCCCAAGGGCAGACCTAACATTTTCTATCAGAGATCCTCTGCTGGAGTCCAAATCCAGTCGTAATTAATAGAGAATTCAAATCTTATCTTGTAACTTAGGACCACGAATATATGAAAACAGAAAGAAATCACTTACGAATGGGAAACACAGCCAGACACTAAAAGGTGGAAAACACAACACACTCCCGAACTAGCAGACTCAAGGAAGGACAAGCAAAAGGAAAACCAGAAAGTACCTTGAGCAAAGGAAAGTCAAGAAACTTACGGGATGATACCAAAATATTGTATGAGGAGAGAATATAGGGCTAAATGCGCTTATTTCCAAAAATTAGAAACACTGAAGAAAAGCAACCTAAATGATGGCATAAGGCAATAGAAAAAGGTGAAACAAACTCCAAAGTAAACAGAAAAAAGGAGATAATTCATATGGTCATCGCAATAAAGAAATACAGAGAAACCAATAGGAAAAATTCAAAAGAATTCACACATCAGTTTTGAAAACTTTAACTGGTGGAGCCATTACCTGGATTCAAGGGGAGACAAGCATATAGTTGAAAGTAGCAGACCACAGGACAACTTATATAAAGAAACAAAAAAATAACCTAAAAGCCCCTCTACACAATTATGCTAGCCAATCCAAGAATTGTAATAAAGGATAAATTCCAAGACACATATCAACTCCCAAGATTAGGTCAGGAACTCTACAGCATCTGAACTCTCTCCTAGTGACTAAAGCATTTGAAGCAGTAATCAAACCCCTACCAACACAGAGAAGTCCAGGTCCAAATTACTTTCCTGGGCAACTCGTCTAGACATTTAGTGAATGCACTGCCATTTCAACTAATCGATTCCAGAAATGGAGGAGGCAGGGAGACTCTAATTTACAAATATCAAGACCAATTCAGATACGGACATTATAGGAAATTGTACATGTCATTTTAATAAGTAAAGTTAATAAAAATATAATCATTTCCTTTTCTCTGTCAGTCTTCAACTGCTTTGGAAAGGGCCAGTTTGTTTTTTTCTTAATATTTTGTTGTGTTGAGGAAGTAGGCCTATCATCCTTCATTCATTTTTGACAGAGTATTCACGGATTATTTAGTTCTATATAGACCTAGTGCTTCTTCTAATATATGCCACAACTCCTCAACACCTATTAGCCAGTTCCCTCATTCCATGCATGTCTCTCTTTTCTGTAACCCTCAGCTTGGTTCCTCAGAGTTCTGAGTAACTCTTGGGTTGTCTCCTCCTCTGACATGATTCCCTTCAGTTTTCCCTTCTTTCTACTAAGGCCCATGGTATTCCTTCTGGGACCCATAGATGAGAATCCATATGACATTTCGCTTTGTCTGCTTGCCTTTTTCATTTTGTAACACCCAGTCCTGTGGCATTCATGTCAATGCCAAGTACCAGGGATTCATCCTCCTTGGTGCCTGAGGAATACTCTGTTGCCAATACAAATCACATTTTCTTTATCCACTAGTCTTTGCAAAGGCACTGCATCTCAAACTACTGTCTTGCTCCAGGGGGTATTGAAGGCCACCGACATAGGTTATTCCTTTTCCTCTGATTAAAAAGACTTTGTCAACATTTCTATACCCATTACCACAGCAGGTAGAGTTAACTAAAGATGACAAGGAGTGCTGTCCAAGGCTCTTCATTAACGGTTAGCTATCATGAAGAATGTCACTCTACTTTAACATTTGCAAAGGTGTTTAAGGTAAAACTAGGTAGACAGAGCCCTAATGCCTATGACTCATGTTTCAGAACACTAGGAAATGAGGACACAGACAGCACAATACATCCATGCCCTAATATTTTTCCCTGAGAAGGGACTTTCTATCCCTTAGTCTTCCCTGAACCATAAGGAAAAGACACTGAGAAAGAACTCCCTCACCCACCAGATTACAAACCTCACAGAGAGCTGATGATACCCAAGAAGCCTCACTGTTTATTGAGATCTCTAGAAATTGCAGTGGAAATAGGAAATCCTTGCTGTCTCTGGAGAATTGTTGGTCTAAAGGATGGGATGCCGAATGTCATTTTCATTTCTCTTTGTCTGGAAAGGGAGAGTGGGAAATTAACACACAAGACAACCTAAGTTCTTAGTCAGGCTAAGAAGGCTTTTTTTTTTTTCCTCCATCCCGTGGCTTAGTACCTAAAGCCATAGGACTCAAAGGTCATGAGAGAGGGACTGCTCTTTCAGTGAAGCCAACAACTTCTGTGATGTCACCAAGGCTTGAGGTCATAGCACCAACTCCTCCTCGACACAAACCTGATCACTACTCTTGGCCTGAGTATTCATGGGTGGGCCAAGAGGACCCCTAGCCCTCTCAAATCACTGGAGCAGCCTGGGTCTCTCACCAAGGAAGTTACAAAGTGAGTCGGTGGCACCTTCTCCATGGCTAAATTTATAGTCTTTGGTCGTGACTGTCACCACCAGCCCTCGGGGCTCTGGAAAAAGGCAGGAATCCACCATTTCATCTTACCCATGACTGGCCTAGAAAGAATCAGGCGTCCAACAATACTCAGGGGTGGAACTCCATGCCCCGCACATGTCTTTGGTTCCTCCACACAATCACGGCACTTCTGACTAGGAATAGTGCCACCACGGAATGCTCCCAGGGAACACCTGCAACCATGCCAAAGACATGTCTGGAGTCATCAACAGTGAGTACACGAGTAAACCTAGGGTGTGTAGACACCATTCCAAAATGGTCTCCCAATATTCAAAAATGACCAAGCACCAAAGGCAGAACCTACACATGATAAACTGAGGCCCAAGACAGACTCATGTACTTGGAGTCCACAGAAGCAAGCATGGAGCTTGTTGGAAGAGAACCATAGTCCAAGTGATACCATCTGAAAAAAACTATGGTGCCCGTTTTAGTATGTCAACATGTATCTCCAAATGGATGCAAGGAAGAGGACTCGAATGTTGCAGAGTCTTGATCATTCCTACAGGTTGGTGCAGCTACCCTCTGTGGAACTGAATGGAGATGTGGATGCACAAGCATGCCTTAAACCTCTCATGACGATCCCCCAAATAGCTTCAGGTGATAAGCAAGCAGTGCCCCTTGTGAAGATGGGCATGTTCTAATGGAACCAGGAGAGGATGAAGGACGTGACAAATAGGAGCTCCTACAAGGAGATAGACAGTGGATGCTACAGGTTGGTGAAGAGATACAGGAAGACAGAGAAAAGCCGAATGAACTATGGAGATCAGAGCGACAGTCTGTCATTTCAGAATGGTGGGGCATGCTCTGAACCTGGCTGCATTCCATAGGGACTTAAATCCAAATTAAATAAACCCTCCCCTGCGCCCAGTTAATATCCTGATGTTGCTTCAAGCTTCCATCGAGCATGTTACATGTAGACGTTTCATTTTGATTGGCCTGGACAGGATCATTTCTTGTTCTTTTCCTCAGCGTCCAATGATTCTACCACCTTTGCATTGGATCCCAGTCTCTGTCTTCTCTATATTGAAAAAGGCCTTTCTGGGCCAAAATTAGCAAGACATGAAACAACACGTGTTGGAGGGGATGTGCACATAAGGGAAACCTCTTCCACTGTTGGTTGGAATGCAAGTTAGTGCAGCCTTTTTGAAGTACAGTGTGGAGATTCCTCAGGAAATTAAAAATAGAACTTCCTATGACCTTGCAATTGCACTAAGGGTATTTACCACAAAGATTTAGATGTAGTACAAAGAAGGCCCATCTGTACCCCAATCTTTATAGCAGCAATGGCCACAGTCACCAAATTGTGGAAAGAACAAAATGCCCTTCAAGGGAAGAATGGATAGGGTAGATGTGGTCCATATACACTATGGAGTATTATGCCTCTATCAGAAAATAGGAATAGCCAACTTTTGTAGTAACATGGACGGGAATGGAAGAGATTATGCTGAGTGCAATAAGTCAAGCAGAGATATTCAATTATCATATAGTTATTTGTGAAGCATTACAAATTGCATGGAGGACATGGTGAGATAGAGAGGAAAGGGAGATGGGGGAAATTGGAAGGAGAGGTGAACTATGAGAGACAATGGACTCTGAAAATCAATCTGAGGGTTTTGAAGGGGTGGGGGGTGGGAGGCCGGGCTACCAGGTGGTGGGTATTATAGAGGGCACAGATTGCATGGAGCACTGGGTGTGGTACAAAAACAATGAATACTGTTATGCTGAAAATTTTTTAAAAAATGATATTTATGCATCAAAGTCCTACTCTTTTCCATAAATATATCTTATCTACTTAAAAAAAAAAGAAAGCCCATTCTGTTTTCTACCCTGAAAATTAATTCTTTAGGATGACAACATCATGGATTGACCAAGGGCTGGCCCTTGAGGGAGTCTCGGATGTGTTTGGCATGTATGCTTTCTGCTGGTGTGTTGTGGCTTTCCCCTGTCCTTGAGGCCAGTAATATAGAGGCTCTCCTGCTTGCCATTTGGAGTGTTTGGTATCTGGGCTGAATATGGTGATGTCCAGCATAGTGGGCTCTGGCGTGCCTGTGAAAAGAAACTTTAAA
Organism: Mustela lutreola; assembly: GCF_030435805.1. Lineage (NCBI taxonomy): Eukaryota > Metazoa > Chordata > Mammalia > Carnivora > Mustelidae > Mustela > Mustela lutreola. Next base: position 2,880,495 of record NC_081309.1, read on the forward strand.
CCAACTCAACAGAATAAAGGCCTGTGGAATGCTGTGATCAGGAGAAATCATGTGGGCAGGGTTTTCCTCAAGTCCCCTACAGGAGAGTCTGTTCTCCTGGGACAAAGCAACTTGGACTGAGGAAAGCAGTCCTCCCAATGTTCCACACTAAGTACTTCATGTTTGCAGGTTTGGCAGCTAATGTCCTCACCGTCCTTTAGTGGCGAATAGCTCCGTGTTTATGCTACTGGTGCGAGAGCCCAAAATTTCGTGTCATCTCCACATCGAGTCATCGAGTCATCTCCACAAACACTGCCTTTCATGGATGCACTGCCAGAAACCACCATCTTCCCACTCTGCCTACTAGGATTGATTATGATCATGGTTTCCATGCTTCCTGCATCTGGTTGCTTGTTGGTGTCCTCTCCAGGAGAAACACAGTGTTCTCTCGAGGTGATGTCTGCCAAGCCTGATTATCTGAAAACTCCGGACTCAAGACCCTTTGACAAGAACTCATGCCATTCAGAGTCACTGCTGGTCGCAGCCAGTGGCCTTGGGAAACATGCTCCTTGTGGATTCTCAGTGTGCTCCTCTCTTCTTTGCCTTTGTCCTTTGCATTGACTTACGGCCCTCTGAAGCACCAACCGCCCACATCTCCCCTAAGCCATGCCTCAATTCTTCTCCCAAAGTCTCCGCAACTTCTTCCATTTTTTGGCTGTGGAGTTGCTTTGTTGGCTACCGGCCCATTTCCACCATGTTGCCCTTGATTGGGTAATCTTCCAGTTGTGTTTCTGGCTGACGACAAGCCTGGAGTTCCCAGACACTACTACCATCTCACTGTCCTTCAAAAGCACCACAGACACTTTCCAAGCCATAAGCAAGAATTAATTCTTGCCCCTTGCCTCATGTGGCAGAATTGTGGAGAGCATTGGGCTATGTCACATCTATCAGTCTCCGTAAGACAAATAACATATCACTTCACTTTCTCATGGTACTCAAGTATCATGTGAAAAAGCAAGGAAAAGGCACAAACAATACAACTCTAACAGACACGCAATATTTTGTTTGTTTGAAGGCAGGTTAGTGAGAATATTTATATAAAAACCTGTTTCCTCAGAGCCCAAACCCTTGAGGGGAACTGGAAGAGTTAACTCAGGGAACATCATTGACTGAAAATCCATGTGGCATGCCACTACCCCAGAAAATAAACCAAGAAAGAAAAAAATAAATGACTGCAAGAGAACAACCACCACTACTTCATAGGACTACATTTATTTTTAACTCTTCCTCATTATTCTGGTTCATTTTTTTTTTACATAGATAATTTTTTAACCAATTTACCATCACAGTGAGCTGTCACGTACATCAAATTCCATAATAACCTTCTAACATGAACTTTTTGATACATACACCTGTGTTTTTCTTTATGCATTTCTATTTTTTGAATTTCTTTTTTTTTTATTTTAGTTTGGTTTAGTCTAGTTTATTCCTTTTTATTTTATTTTCTAATATTCATATAGAGTTAAACTTCAAATTAATCCCCTTTTCCCAATGAATATTACCCTCATAGTAAACAATTTTTTTTAGGTCAATATATGGTGTTTATTTTATTCCAATTTATTTATTTTCATAAAAAAATTATTCATTATTTTTTCACCACACCCAGTGCTCCATGCAATTCGTGCCCTCTATAATACCCACCACCTGGTACCCCAACCTCCCACCCACTCCCGCCACTTCAAACCTCTCAGATTGATTTTCAGAGTCCATAGTCTCCCGTGATTCACCTCCCCTTCCAATTTACCCCAACTCCCTTCTCCTCTCTAACACCCCTTGTCCTCCATGATATTAGTTATGCTCCACAAATAAGTGAAACCATATGATAATTGACTCTCTCTGCTTGACTTATTTCACTCAGCATAATCTCTTCAATCCCGTCCATGTTGCTACAAAAGTTGGGTATTCTCCCTTTCTGATGAAGGCATAATATTCCATAGTGTAAATGGACCACATCTAACTTATCCATTCATCCGTTGAAGGGCATCTTGATTCTTTCCATAGTTTGGCTACTGTGGCCATTGCTGCTATAATCATTGGGGTACAGATGGCCCTTCTTTTCACATCTGTATCCTTGGGATAAATACCCAGGAGTGCAATAGCAGGGTCATAGGGAAGCTCTGTTTTTAATTTCTTGAGTAATCTACACACCGTTCTCCAAAGATGCTGCAACAACTTGCATTCCCACCAACAGTGGAAGAGGGTCCCCCTTTCTACACATCCTCTCCAACACATGATGTTTCCTGTTTTGTTAATTTTGGCCATTCTAACTGGTGTAAAAGTGATATCTCAATGTGCTTTTAATTTGAATCTCCCTGAGGTCTAATGATGATGAACATTTTTTCATATGTCTGATAGCCATTTGTATGTCTTGATTGGAGAAGTGTCTGTTCATATCTTCTGCCCATTTTTTGATATGTTTGCCTGTTTCATGTGTGTTGACTTTGAGGAGTTCATTATAGATCCTGGATATCAACCTTTTGTCTGTACTGTCATTTGCAAATATATTCTCCCATTCCATGGGTTGCCTCTTTGTTTTTTGTTTTTTGGTTTTTGGGGTTTTTTTGGCTGTTTACTTTGCTGTGCAGAAGCTTTTGATTTTGATGAAGTCCCAAAAGTTTATTTTCGTTTTTGTTTCCTTTGCCTTTGGAGACATATCTTGAAATAAGTTGCTGTGGATGATATTGAAAAGATTACTGCCTATGTTCTTCTCGAGGATTCTGATGGATTCCTGTCTCACGTTGAGGTCTTTTATCCATTTTCAGTTTATCTTTGTGTACGCTTTAAGAGAATGGTCGAGTTCATTCTTCTACATATAGCTGTCCAGTTTTCCCAGCACCATTTATTGAAGAGACTGTTTTTTTCCCACTGTGTATTTTCTCTTGTTTTGTAGAAGATTAATTGACCATGGATTTGAGGGTCCATATCTGGGCTCTCTACACTGTTCCACTGGGTAAACCAATTTTTAATCCCATTTATCTTAGCAAAGTTGAGTCCACTAAAATAGATATCAAGATACATCCAGGAAGAATCAAAACAACCTTCCCCACCCACACTACGAATTTATAACCACACTTCCATCCTTTTCTTCCATCACTGGTTCTGTGTTTTTGTGATTGTCCTGATAGCACATATATCTTACATTTGGGGTTCATTTTGATGAGGTTTTTCCTTTAAATGCATATATATATATATATATTTTTCTCTTGTCATATTCTTTTATCTGTCTTTTTGTTAGTCTGTTTTTGTTTGTCTACTTCATAATTCTTACCTTGGGACCCAATTGGGCTAAACAATCTCTTTCATCTTTCATCTTTCCTCTCTCTCTCTCTCACTTATTCTTTTGCTTTTTCTTTTCTTTTGTATCTCATTTGGGTGGTGAATCCTGATTGCTCAGAAGTGTTCCAGGGTGCACCTTGACTGCACCACGGTCAACACATCCAGCTACATGTGTTCAGTCATCTCTCTCCAAAATGACTAGGAGGAGGAATGCCCAACAGAATAAAAATACAGAGTATGGACCTTCTGCAACAGAGCTAATGGCTGTCAACATAGACAATATGTTGGAAAGAGAATCCAGGCTAACAATTATCCAGGCAATAGCTAGGTTGAACAAAGCCATGGATGATCAAATGGAATTGATTAGAGCCAGGCTGAAAGCGCCCATAAAGGATGTTCACAATGTTAGGGAGGAGCTAAAAGCTAACAGGGCTGAGGTTCTCAATGCTCTCAATGAGTTCCAATCTCATCTAAATTCTCTCACAGCTAAAGTAACTGGGAAAGAAGGTAGAACTAGCGATCTGGAGGACAAACAGACAGAGAGAAAGGATCAGGAGGAAGCCTGGAACAAACAGTTTAGAAACCATGAAAACAGAATCAGGGAAATAAATCATGCAATGAAATATTTCAAAATCAGATTTATTGGAATCCCTGAAGAGGAGGGAAAAGAAAGAAGTCTAGAAGATATAGTGGAACAAGTTCTTCATGAGAATTTGCCCAATCTTACGATTGGAACCAGTGTTCATGTACTAGAGTCCAAACGGTCTCCACCCAATATTATAGATACAAAACATCAAGGCACCTGATAGTCAAATTAAGAAATCATAATTGGAGGTATAATCACTTGAAAGCCTCTAGGATAAAGAGGCTCCTTTCTTTCAGGGGAAAGCCCATCAGAATAACGTCAGACCTGCCCCAGACATCTGGCAAGGCAGAAAGGCCTGGCAAGATATATTCAGAACACTAAATGAGAAGAACATGCAGCCAAGAATACTTTATCCAGAAAAATGACATTCAAAATGGATAGAGAGATAAAGAGTTTCCAAGACTGGCAAGGCTTAAAAAACAATGCAACCACCAAGCCGACACTGCATGAAATATTAAGCAGGGTTTTATAAAAGAGGAAAAATCGTAAGAATAGCATTGAACAGAAATATAGACAGTCTACAGAGAGAAAGACTTCAAAGGTAACACGATGTCAATAAAAACGATCTATGAATAATCACTTTCAATGTGAATGGCTTACATGCGCCTATAAAACAGCACAGGGTTGAAGATTGGATAAAACGACAGGACCCATCGATATGGTGTCTACAAGACACTCATTTTGAACCTAAAGATACACCAGGACTGAAAGTGAAGGGATGGAGAAGCATCTTTCATGACAATGGGCCTCAAAGAAGGCTAGGCTAGCGATTCTCCTATCAGATAAATTAGAATTTAAACTAAAGACTGTAGTGAGAGATACAGGAGAACACTACATCATTCTTAAAGGGACTATCTACCAAGACGATCTACCAATTGTAAATATAGATGCCCTAATAAGGGAGTAGAGAATTACATTAAAAAAAAAAAACTGTTAATCAAGATAAAGAATCATATTGATTTGAATACATTAATAGTAGGAGATCTTAACACACCTCTCTCAGAAATAGACAGATCATTGAAGCAAAAATTAATAAAGACACAAGAGTATTGAATGACACTTTGGACCAGATGGACCTTGGAGATATACACAGAGCATTTCACGCTAAAACAACAGAATACTCATTCTTTTCAAGGGAACATAGAACCTTCTCAAGAATAGATCACATACTGGGTCAAAATCAGGACTCAACTGATACCAAAAGACTGAGATTATTCCATGCATATTCTCAGATCACAACGCTTTGAAACTGGAGCTCAATCACAAGGAAAATTTCCTAAGGAACTCAAACACCTGGAAGTTAAAGAACGCCTTGCTTAATAATGCTTGGATCAAACAGGAGATCAAAGAAGAATTGAAAAAATTCATGGAAACCAATGAGAATGAAGACACTTCGGTCAAAAACCTATGGGATACAGCAAAGGTGGCCCTAAGGGGAAAATACATAGCCATCCAAGCCTCCTTCAAAAAAATTGAAAAATACAGAACACAACAGCTGTCCCTACACCATATAGTACTGGAGAACCAACAACAAATCAAACCAACTCCACGCACAAGAAGGGAAATAATCAAGATTAGAGCTGAGATCAATGAGTTAGAAACAAGAGATTCAGTAGAATGTATCAATGAAACTAGAAGCTGGTTTTTTGAAAGAATCAATAAGATCGATAAACCATTGTCCACACTAATCCAAAAGAAAAGAGAGAAAGCCCAATTTAATAAAATTATGAATAAAAAGAGAGAGATTACAACTAACACCAAGGAAGTAGAACCAATCATCAGAAGTTTTTATCAAGAGTTATATGCCAATAAGCTAAGCAACCTAGATGAAATGGATGCCTTCCTGGAAAACTATACACTCCTATAATTGAACCAGGAAGAAATTGACAGCCTGAATAGACCAATATCTAGTAATGAGATTGAAGAAGTGATCAAAAACATCCCAAAAACACAGGAGCCAGGGACCTGACGGATTCCCGGGGGAATTCTACCAAACTTTCAAAGAAGAAATAACACATATTCTCCTGAAGCTGTTTCAAAATATGGAAGCAGAAGGGACACTCCCAGACTCACTCTATGAAGCCAACATTACCTTGATCACCAAACAGGCAAAGACCCTATCAGAAAGGATAATTTCAGACCAATATCACTGATTAATATGGATGCTAAGATTCTCAACAGGATCCTAGCAAACAGTATCCAACAGCACATTAAAAAGATTATCCACCAAGACCAGGTGGGATTCATCTCTGGGCTACAAGAATGGTTCAACATTTGCAAATCAATTAGTGTGATACAACAAATTAATATGAGAAGAGAGAAGAACCCCATGGTCCTCTCAATTGATCCAGAAAAATTATTTGATAAAATCCAGCATCTGTTCCTGATTAAAAGGCTTCAAAGTATAGGGATAGAGGGAACATTTCTGAACTTCGTCAAATCTATCTATGAAAGACCCACATCAAATATCATCCTCAATGGGAAAAAGCTTGCAGCCTTCCCATTGAGATCAGGAACACATCAATGATTCCCACTCTCACCACTCTTGTTCAACATAGTATTAAAAGTCTTAGTAACAGCAATCAGACAACAAAGAGAAATAGAAGATATCCAAATTGGCAAGAAAAATTCAAACTCTCTCTTTGCAGATGACATGATTCTTTATATGGGAAACCCAAAAGACTCCACCCTCAAACTACTAGAACTCATACAGCAATTCAATAACATGGCATCATACAAAGTCAATGTATAGAAATCAGTGGCTTTCTTATACATTAACAAAGAAAATATAGAAAATAAAAATTAGAGAAACGATTCCATTTTCTATAGCACGAAGAACCATAAGGTACCTAGAAAGAAACCTAACCAAAGATTTAACTTCAATGAACTACAGAACACTCATGAAATAAATAAAAGAAGACACAAAAAGATGGAATACCATTCCATGCTCTTGTATCAAAAGAATAAACATTGTTAAAATGTCTATACTACCTAGAGCAATCTAGACTTTTAATGCGATACAGATCAAAATTCCAAGAATTATTGATTTTTCAAAGAGCTGGAGAAAATTATCCAACAATTCTTATGGAAACAGAAGAGACCCGAATCGCTAAAAATATGTGGAAAAACAAAAATAAAACTTGGGGCATCATGCTACCTGTTTTCAAGCTTTACTACAAACTTGTGATCACCAAGACAGAATGGTACTGGCATAAAAACAGACACATAGACCAGTGGAACAGAGTAGAGAGTCCAGATACGGACCCTCAACTCTATTGGCAAATAATATTCGACAAAACAGGAAAAAAATACAGTGAATACAAGAGTGTCTCTTCAATAAATGGTGCTGGGAAAATTGGGCAGCTATATGTAAAAGAATGAAACTCGACCATTATCTTACACCCTATATAATGATAAACTCAAAATGGATAAAACACCTCAATGTAAGACAGGAATCCATCAGAATCCTAGAGTAGAACATAGGCAATAATCTCTTCGATATCAGCCACAGCAACTTCTTTCAAAGTATGTCTCCAAGGAAAAGGAAACAAAAGCAAAAATAAACTTTTGGGAATTCATCAAGATCAAAAGATTCTGCACAGCAAAGCAAACAGTCAAAAAAAAAAGAGGCAACCCAAGGAATGGGAAAAGATATTTGCATGTGACAGTCCAGACAAAAGATTGATATCCAGGATTCATAAAGAACTCCTCAAACAACACACTGAAAACAGAAAATCATATTAAAAAATGGGCAGAAGATATGAACAGACACTTCTCTAATGAAAACATAAAAATTGCTATCAGACACATGAATAAATGTTCATCATAACTAGCCCTCAAAGATATTTAAATGAAAACCACATTGAGATATCACCTTACACCAGTTGAATGGCCAAAATTAGCAAGACAGGAAACCACATGTGTTGGAGGGTATGTGGAGAAACAGGAACCCTTTTCCATTGTTGATGGGAATGCAAGTTGGTGCAGCCTCTCTGGAGAACAGCGTGGAGATTCCTCAAGAAATTAAAAATAAATCTTCCCTATGACTCTGCAATTGCACTACTGGGTATTTACCACAAAGATACAGATGTTAAAAGAAGGGCCATCTCTACCCCAATGTTTATAGCAGCAATGGCCACAATTGCCAAACTGTGTAAAGAACCAAGATGCCCTTCAACGGATGAATGGATAAGGAAGATGTGGTCCTATACACTATGGAGTCTTAGGTCTCCAACAGAAAGGACGAATACCCAACTTTTGTAATAACATGGATGGGACTGGAAGAGATTATGCTGAGTGAAATAAATCAAGCAGAGATAGTCAATTATCATATGGTTTCACTTATTTGTGGAGCATAACAAAAAGCATGGAGGACATTGGGAGATGAGGAGAAGGGAGTTGGGCGAAATTGGAAGGGGATGTGAACCATGAGAGACTGTGGACTCTGAAAAACAATCTGAGGGTTTTGAAGGGGTGAAGGTGGGACCTTAGGGTACCAGCTGGTGGGTATTATAAAGGGCGCAGATTGCATGGAGCACTGGATGTGGTCCAAAAATAATGAATACTGTTATGCAGATAATAAATAAAAAATAAATTTAAAAAAAGGATAAAAAACAAAACCTCGTGTTTTAGAACACGAGGAGATGAGGACATAGACACCACAATACATCCATAATCTAATATTTTTTCTTGATTTCGACCTAGACTTCATGTGTTCGGAGGTGTTTGATTACTGCTTCAAATGCTTTAGTCACTACTAGAAAGCTCAAATTGTAGGTTACCTGAGCTAATATTGGCAGTTGATATGTGTCTTGCAATATATTTTTTTCTCTCAGTTATTGGATTTGCTGGCATAATTGCATAGAGGAATCTTTTAGGTTATTATTTTTTTCCTTTCTGTCAGTTGTCCTGTGGTCTCATACTTTCAACTGTATGCTTATCTCCGTGTTATACCCAGGTAATGCCTCACCCAGTTTGTTAACATTTTCAAAACTTATGTTTGAGTTCACCTGATTTTTTTGCACTGGTTTATTTATATTTCTTTTATTTCTTTGATCATATGTATTATTTCATTCTTTCTATTAACTTTGGAATTTGTCTCTTCTTTTTCTACTTCCTTATACCATCAAGTTAGGTTGCTTTATTCTGGCGTTTTTAATTTTTGGAAATACAAGCATTTAACCCTATATTGTTTCCCCATACAATGTTTTGGCATCATCTCATAAGTTTCTTGAGTTTCCTTTGTTCTTGGTACTTTCTGATTTTGTGTGTGTGTGTGTGTTTCAGATAACACTTAAAATGAAATTTCAAGAGATAGAAAGTCGGTCTCTTTTGGATAGCAATTCAATTTGACATGCCTTCAAAACTCACATTCCATCTCTTTCAGCCACATTTCGTACAAGTTATGTCCCATTTATCACTCTTTTGTAAATACGTATTCACACTACCCGGCCTTCAAACAAACACAAATTTTTGCGTGTGTGGTTAGAGTCATATTGTTTGCCCCTTTTCCCCTTGCTTTTTCACAGGTTTCTTGACTACCATGAGAGAGTGAAATCGTATGTTATTTGTCTTTCTGAGACTGATAGATGTGACATAGGCAAATATTCACCACAAATTTACCACATGAAGGAAATGGCAAAAATTTATTCTTCATTATGGCAGTGTAAGAGTCTGAGGGGCTTTTGGAGGACAGAGAGATGATAGTAGTGTCTGGGAACTCCATGCATGTCTTCAGTCATGAACAAAACCTGATGATTACCACATAAAGTGCAATATGGAGGAAAATGAACTGAAGCATACCAATCAAACTCCACAGTAAAGGAGAAAAGTAGTCACAGAGACTATGTGAGAAGATTGGAGACAAGATTTAAGGGATATATTGCGGGTTGGTGCTTCAGAGATCAGTGAGCCAATGGAAAAGACAAAGCCACAGGAGAGAGGAGGACACACTGGGGATCCACATGGGACATGTAATCCAACACCATCACCTGTGACCAGCAGAGCGTCTGAATGGCACGAGTTCTTGCCAACAAAGGGTCTTGAGGCCAGGAGATTTCCGATCAGCAGGCTTGGCAGACATTGACTCGATAAAACTGTGTTCCTCTTGGAGAGGACACCAACAAGCAACCAGGTGAAGACAGCCTGGAAGCCATGATCAGAGACAATATCAAGAGACACAGTGGGAAGATGGTGGGTTGTATCAGTGCATACGTGAGAGGCAGTATTCTCAGAGATTACAAAAAGGGGGCAAAAAAAATTGGGCTCTCACATCAGCAGCAACAAGACTGATGCTGGCCAAAGGCAGGACAGTGAGGATATTAGCTGCCTTACCTACAAACATGAAATCCCATCCATGGAACTCTTGGGGGACTTCCTCCTCAGTCCACGTTACTTAGTCCTAGGAGAACAGACTCTCCCATAGGGAACTAGAAGAAAGCCCTGCCCATATATTCTTCCCTGACTGCAGCATTTCGCAGGCCTTCATACTTTTGCATTGGTTTAACATCTTTTCACAGGCACACAAGAGCCCACCAAACTAAACTTCACCCTCTTTAGCCCAGACATCAAACACTCCAAACAGCAGGCAATGAGAACCTCTGCAGATGACTGGCCTCAAGGACAGGGGACAGTTACAACACAACTGCAGATGGTATGCATGACACAAACCCCAGAGACTTCTTCAAGGGACATCCCTTGGGCACTCCATGATCTTTTCTCTTAAAGGAATTACCCTCAGGCTAAAAAAAAAAAAAAAAAAAGATTAGGCCTTGAGAATACAGAGAATAAGAGATATAGAACAAATGCAAAACTGGAAAAATCAACTGATGCCAAGGGGGGGAAAAAAAAAACAAATAATGAGAAACCTGTACATGTAACACGCCTGATGGAGGATTGAAAGCAGCGGACAGGATACTCACTATACATCAGACAACACAGAAGACATCAGGTAGAGTCAAACCACAGAGATAAAAGTGTTAAAAAATAAAATAAAGTAAAACAAAGAGTCCCTGGTGAAAAGAGTGGTAGCAGACTGGATGCAAAGTCCAGGAAGCTGGCAGAAGCAGAGAATCCAATTAGTGACCTGGAAGACAAATACTGGACAATAAGTAAGCAACCAAAGATAGAAGGAAGAATGGTGGAAAATGGAATTTAGCTTATGGAAATCATTGACTCTAGGGAATAGAAACTGGTGCTTATTGTAGGAGACCTAGGGACAAGAAAAAAATGAGGGTTGAACATTTCTTTAAGAAATCAGAGCTGAAAATTACCCTTATCTGTGAACAGAAACAAAGAAAAGATTAAAAGGCAATGAGTAGTTTATCTACTTAGGAGCAAGTCAGCTCCCTCTCCAGCTCTACCCCCTGGGGCCAGAGATGGTGTATTTAATTTGGGCCTAGGTCCCTAAGGAATGCAGCCAGGTACAGAGTACCTCCTACCATCCTAAAATGCCAGACCTTTGCTCTGAGCTCCCTTGCTCATTCTCCTGTTGTCTTCCTGTATCTCCTTACCAACCTGTAGCATCCGGTGTCTGTCCCCCTATAATGGCCCTAGTTGACACACTATTCCCTTCTCCTGGCTCCTTTAGAACATGCCCATTTTCCACAAGAGGCACTGTTTTCTTATTGCATGAAACCATTTGGGGGATGGTCATGAGAGGGTTAAGGCAGGCCTGTGCTGCCGCATCTCCATTCAGTTCCCCAGAGGGTAGCTGCACCACCATGTGGGAGTGCTCAAGCTTCTTTGACATTCAATCCTCTTCAATGTTTCCTTTTGGAGATACACATTGTCATCCTGATACGGGCATAAATGGCTTTCATCTGGCTTCACTTGGGCTATGGGTCTCTTCCAGAAGCTCCACGCTTGCTCCTGTTGACTCCAAGTAAATGGGTACATCCTGGACCTAAAAGTATAGGGTGTAGAGTCTGTCTTTGGTGCTTGGTCAATTATGAAGCTTGGGATGCCATTTTGTCATGATTTCTGGAGACACTCAAGGTACTCGTGCCCTTGATGTTGAATGCTCCAGACATGTCTTTCGTGTGATTGTGGGTGTTCCCTTTGAGCTTTCCTTGGGTGGCCCTTTTCCTGGTCAGAAGCGCCCTCATTGACTGGGAGGACCATAGCCATGTGCAGGCTATAGAGTTCTTCCCCTCATGCTTTGCTTGAGGCCTCAACTTTCTTGGCCTTTTGTAGGTAGGATAAAATGGTGGATTCCTGCCATTTTTTTGGAGTCCAGAGGGCTGGTGCTTACATTCACGACCAAAGAGTATGAATCTGGCCATAGATAAGGTGACACATACTCATTTACCAAGCTGCTTTAGTGAGAGACCCAGGTGGCTCCAGTGGTTTGTGAGGCTTGGGATCCTCTTGGCCCACTTATGACTACTCCAGCCAAGTGTAGTGATCAGGCATGGTTTTGGAAAAAGTGGTTGCTATAACCTCAGAGCTTTGTGATATCACAGAAGCTGGCTTCACTGAAGTCACTATCTCTTGACCTTTGAATCCTATGGCTTTAAGTAGAATGCCCCTGGAAGGACAGAAAAAGAGCCCTCTGAGTCTGATCAAGACTCCAGGTCATCTTGTGTGTTAATTTCCCACTAACCCTTTATAGACCAAGAGAAAAGGAAATGACATTTAGTATGCAATCCTTTAGGGCAACATTTCTCCAGAGAAAGCAAGTTGTTCCTATTTCCACTGAAAATATAGAGAGTATCCATTAGCTCTCTTTGAGGCTTGTCTTCCTGTGGGTGAGAAAGTCCTTTCTCAGCATCTTTTCCTTATGGGTCAGTCATGACTAAGGGATGGAAATTTCATTATCTAGCAGAAATGTTAGGACATGGATGTATTGTGCTGTCTGTGTCCTTATCTCCTAGTGTTCAATTCACTAGTAATAAGGGATTACGGCTCTGTCTACCTTGTTTTAACTTAAACACATTTGCGAAGTCTTCAAGCAAGTGACAATCTGCATAATAGCTTAGCCTTATGGAAGATCCCTGGACAGCTTTCCTTGTCATCATGAGGTAATGCTACCTGCTGTGGTAATGGGCATAGCCATGTTAACCAAGTATCTTCAATCAAAGGAAAGGACGGCCTATATCGATGCCCTGCAATGCCCACTTGAGCAGAACTGTGGATTGAGCTGCAATGCCCTTGCAAATGGTAGTGGATAAAGAAGGTGTGGTCCATCTTGGCAACAGAGTATTCCTCATGAATGAATGAACCCCTGGTACTTGCATTGACATGAATGCCAGAGGACTGGATTATGCAAAACAAAAAAGGCAAGCCGACAAGGGAAATATCATATATTTTCCTTCCTATGTGCCCCAGGAAGAATACCATGGAAGGAAAGAAGTGAAAACTGAAGGAGAAGAAGTCACAGAAAGAGAGAAACCAGGAGTGACTCCTGACTCTGAGAACCAAGCTGAGGGTTACATAAAAGAGGGACATGCAGGGAATGAGGGAACTGGCTAATGGGTGTTGAGGAGTTGTGGCATATATCACGATGAGCACTAGGTCGTATATGGAGCTAAAACATCCGTGAATACTCTGTCAAAAACGTATGATGGTTGATAGGCCTTCCATTTCAACATAACAGAAAATTAAAATAAAAACAAACTGGTCTTTTCTAAAGCAGGTGAAGACAGAGAAAAGGAAAGAATTGTATTTTTATTATCTTTCCTTATTGAAATGTCATGGAATTTGTTTCCTAAAATGTCCTAATCTGAATTAGGTCTTTATACTTGTAAAGTAGAGTCTACCCGCCTCCTCCATTTCTGGAATCGATGAGAAGAAAATACATTGCCTTCATTAAATGTCTAAAAGAGTTGACCAGGAAAATGATTTGGACCTGGCCTTCTGTCTTTTGGGAGGTGTTTAATTGCTGTTTCAAACACCTTGGTCTTGACTAGAGAGCTCGATTTTTTAGGTTTTATACCTAAACGAGGGAATTGATATGTTTCTTAGAATTTATCCTATTTTTGGATTTGCTGGCATAATTGTGTAAAGGTGTCTTTTAGGAAATTTTTTTTCCCATCTATAAATTGTCATGTGTTCTCATACTTTCAGCTGTATGCTTGTCTCCCAGTTTTATCCAGGTATTGCCTCCTCCAGTTTGTTAAAGTTTTCTAAACTAACATGTGAGTTCTCCTGAAATTTTCCTATTAGTTTGTTTATATTTCTTTTATTTTGATGATCATATGCATTATTTCAATTCTCCTGCTATCTTTTATTCTTATAACTCTTAAGTTTTCTGTTAACTTTAACTTCTGTTAACTTAATTTTCTGTTAATTTCTTTTAACTTATTTGTGTCTTGAAGCCATAAAATCTCTCTTTCTGCCAAAAGCACAGTTTGGCTCTCCACTCCTTGCCAGTTGCATAACCTAGGACTTCCTAATTCCTTCACTTTATATTAGAAGGTATCTTTGTGTGTATCTTTATAGTTGAAGGAAATCTCTTACGGGCAACATAAGGTCGAGCTTGTTTAGTTTCCGGTCTTTTCCTATTGACATTTTTTTTTTAAATTTTTTTATCCAGTCCAACAGTCTGTTTATAGTGATAGGAGAATTTTATCCTGAATACTTGAAGTAATTATTGATAGGTTAGGAGTTATCTTTCTCATTTTGGTTGATTTCTAACTTGGAGTCCTAATGTAACTTTCCACATTATGATATTTTCTTTGGGGTTTGCTTCCTTTTGTGTGATTCCTCACTTCCTCCCCATCTTTCGTGTGTCTCGTGTGTGTGTGTGTGTGTGTGTGTGTGTGTGTGTGTGTTTCATATAACACTTATAATGAAATTTCAAGAGATAAGAAATTGGTCTTTTATGGATAGCAATTCAATTTGATATGACTTGAAAACTCACATTCCATAACTCAGCCACATTTCCTATAAAGAATGTCTCATTTAGTTCTCTTTTATAAACACATATTCTCACTAACTGGTTTTCAAACATACAAAAAAAATGTCTGACTGGTTAGAGGGGTATTGTTTGTCCCTTTTTCCTATTCTTTTTCACATGTTTCTTGACTACCATGAGAGAGTGAAATTGTGTGTTATTTCTCTTTCTGACAAGGATAGATGTGACGTAGCCCAGTGCTCTCCACAATTCTGCCATATGAGGCAAGGGGCAAGAATTTATTCTTGTATGGCTGGGTAGGAGTTTGCAGTGTCTTCAGAGGACAGTGAGATGGTAGTAGTGGCTGGAAATCAAGCTTTTCTTCATGCTTGAACAAAACTGGGAGATTACCACATCAAGAGCAACATGGCAGTAAATGACCTGAAGGCAACAAACAAAACTCCACAGCAAAAGAGAAAAGAAGTAGCAGAGACTAATGGTGAAGTTGGAGACATGGCTTTGGGAAGACATGGGCAGTTGGTGCTTCAGAAAAAAGTGAGCCAATGTGAAAGAAAATGGCACAGGAGACAGGAGCACACTGAGAAGTCACAAGGAGCATGTTTCCTGAAACCATTGTCTGTGACCATCAAAGGGTCTGAATGGCATGAGTTCTTGCCAACAATGAGTCTTGAGTACTGGAGATTTAAGATCAGCAGACTTGCAGACATAGACTCTAGAGAACACTGAGTTTCTCCTGGAGAAAACACCAACAAGCAACCAGGTGAAAACAGCCTAGAAACCATGATCAAAGACAGTACCAGGAGACTGGTACAGTGGGAAGATAGTGGCTTCTGGCAGTGCATCTGTGATAGGCAATGTACATGGAGATGACTTTATGGTGGCAAAATAAATTTTGGGCTTTCACAGGAGCAATATCAAGACTGACCTACTGTCCAAAGATAGGGTGATGAGGACGTTAGCTGCCTAACCTGCAAACACGAAGTCGTAACTGTGGAACTCTGGGGGGACTGCCTTCCTCAGTCCATGTTGCTTAGTCCCAGGAGGACAGAGTCTCCTGTAGGGAACTAGAAAAAAGCCCTGCCCACATGCTCTTTCCTGACCACGGCATTCTGCAGCCATCCGTTCTGATGAGTTGGTTCAACATCTTCTTTCACAGGTACACCAGAGCCCACCACGCTAAACCTCACCCTATTTTGCTCAGGCATGAGAGCCTCTGAAGAAGACTGCCGTCAAGGACAGGGGACAGCCACAACACAACAGCAGAGGGCATGCATACCACACAACCACAAGACTGCCTCAAGGGCCAGTCTTGAGCAATCTATGATCCATTCTTCCAAAAGAAATTACCCTCAGTGTAGAAAACAGAATGGGATTTTCGAATTCAGAGAAGTCAGAGACCTAGATCCAGTGCAAAGATAAAAGAATCAATTGATGCTGAGGAAAAAGGACAAGAAATGATCTTGGCCAGACAAACAGAGTGAAACCTCTACATATAACACGCCCGATGGAGGATTGAAAGCAGCAGCCAGGATACTCCCTGTACATCAGAATACACAGAAGATATCAGGGAGTCTCGAATCACAGAGATAAAACTGATAAAAATAAAAGAAAATAAAGAGTTCCTGATGAAAAGATTGGTAACAGACTGGATGCAAAGTCCAGCAGTCTGGTAGAATCAGAGGATCCAATGAGTGACCTGGAAGAAAAAGACTAGAAAATAAGGAAGCAAATCCAAAGAGAGAAGAAAGAATGATGGACCATGACAATGAGCTTAGGGAAATCATTGACTCCAAGTAATAGCAAGAGGTTCTTATGTGAGGAGACCTAGGAGAGAAAGAAAAAGGAGGGCCAAACTTTTCTTTGTGAAATCAGAGCTGAAAATGTCCCTCATCTTGGAGCAAAAATGGAGAACCGTATTTGGAGATAGGGAGGATTCCAATCACCATCAACAGAAAAAGAGCAACACAAGATATAGTGCCAAACCCCTTCAAAAGTTCGCAATGAATGTATTCTCTTTAAGAAAATATCCATGGGAGAGAAATATCTTCATAGTCAAGTCACTGACTTCAAGTTGACAAGCAATACCAGCTCTTGAAGCAGTTCAGATAGAGCAAGCAACACCAGCCCAAGCAAAAATCCGTATCCCATGCATTTCTGAACAGTGAGAGAGCCGTGGTTCTTTTCTAGAACTAGGAGGTATTAGGAAGACAAAGTTTGGGTCCCAGGGTGTGTCCATCAGTTCAAAGGCAGTCTTTAGCTCAACTCATGATCCCAGGATCATGGCATCAACAATGGTCTCAGATTCCCTGCTCTGGGAAAAGTCTGCTTCTCCCTCTCCAGCTCCACTCCCTGACTGTTATCTCTGTCTCTCTGTGGAAAGTGCATGTGGATCATTTGCAAAAAAAAAAAAAAAAAAAAAAAAAAAAAAAGAGTTTACAAGGATTTAGTGGGGCCAGAGGATGGTTTATTTATTTATTTATTTATTTGGACCTAGGTCCCTATAGAATGCAGCCAGGTACAGAGTACCTCCACCATCCTAAAATGCCAGACCTTCGCTATGTGATCCCTTATTAATTCTCTTGTTCTTTTTCTTCCTGTATCTCCTCACCAACCTGTTCCATCAGCTGTCTGTCCCACTGTAATGGCCCTTTGTTGTCACATTGTTCAACCTGTCTTGGTTTCATTAGAACATGCCTGCCTTCCGCAAGAAGCATTGTTTGGTTATCAAACGAAACCATTTCGGAGATGGTCATGAGAGGGTTAAGGCAGGTTTGTGCTACCACATCTACATTCAGTTCCCCAGAGGGTAGTTGCACCACCCTGTTGGAATGCTCAAGGTTCCTCGACATTCGAATCATGTTCAATGATGACTTTTGGAGATACATGTTGACATCCTAAAACGGGCATGAAAGTCTTTCAGATGGCTTCACTTGGGCTATGGGCTTTTTGCAACATGATCCATGCTTACTCATGTGGACTCCAAGTACATGCGTCTGTCCTGTGCCTCACGTTCTAGGTTGTAAAGTCTGCCTTTGGTGCTTGGCCAGTTTTGAAGATTGAGAGACTCTTTTGGCATGATTTCTTGAGACATTAAAGTACTGGAGTCCTTGCTGTTGAAGACTCCAGATATGTCTTTGGAATGGTTTTGGGTGTTCCCTTTGAGCTTTCCTTGGGTGGCCCTTTTCCTGGTCAGAAGCACCCTTATTGATTTGGAGGACCATACGTATGTGTGGCGCATGGTGTTCCTCCCCTGACACTTTGTGTGAGGCCTGGTTCTTTCTTGGCCTTTTATGGGTAGGATGGAATGTTGGGTTCTTGCCTTTATCCAGAGTCTAGATGGATGGTGCTGACAGTCATGACCAAAGATTACATATTTGGCAAAAGAGAATGTGACACCAACTTGCTTTGCAAACTGCCTTGCTGAGAGACCCAGGCGGCTCTAGCAGTTTGGGAGGGCATGGGATCCTCTTGGCCCACCCATGACTACTCCTGCCAAGTGTAGTGTTCAGGCATGTCTATGACCTCAAAGCTTTGTGACATCATAAAAGCTGGCTTCACTGAAGCACAATTCCCTTTCTCATGACCTATGCATCCTATGACTTTGGGAAAAGCCCCTGGAAGGACAGAAAAACAGCTCTCTAAGACTGATCAAGAACTCAGGTTGTCTTGTGTTAATTTCCCACTTCCCCTTTCTAGATAAAGATAAAAGAAAATGACAATCGGTATACCATCATTTGGTTCAACATTTATACAGAGATGGCAAGGTTTCCCTATTTCCAGTGCAATTTCTACAGATCTCAGTAAACAATGAGGCCTCTTGGATATCATCAGATCTCTGTGGTGTTTGTCATCCTGTGGTGAGAAAGTCCTTTCTCATTGTCTTTTCACTATGGGTCAGTGAGGATTAAGGTATGGAAAGTCCGTTTTCAAGGAAAAATGTTAGGGCATGGATGTATTGTGCTTTCTGTGTCCTCATCTCCTACTGTTCTGAAACACCTGTCATTAGGGATTAGGGCTCTGTCTACTTGATTTTACCTTAAACACCTTTGCAAAGGCTTCAAGGAGAGTGACATTCTACATGAGAGCTAATGCTGAAGGAAGAGCCCTGCACAGCACCCCTTGTCCTCATTAGGTAACTTGACCTGCTGTCGTAATGGGTATAGATATTTTGATCAAGTCCTTTCAATAAGAGGAAAAGGAATGGCCTATATCGATGGCCTGCCATGCCCACTGGAGCAGAACTGTGGATTGAGTGGCAACACCCTTGCAAAGACTAGAGGATAAAAAAGTGTGGTTATTATTGGCAACAGTGTATTTCTCAGTCATCAGAGAGGATGAATCCCTGGTACTTTCATTGACAGGAATGACACAGAAAAGGGTGATTCAAAATGAAAAAGGCAAGCAGACAAAGGGCAACATCATATGGCTTCCCCTGTGTGTGCCTCATGAGGAATACCTTGGCCCTGAGTAAAGGAAGGGGAATATCTTGGCTCTTAGTAAAGAAAGGGACCACTGAAGGGGAAGAAATTAGAGAAGGAGGCAAATGGATATCACTCCTGAGAAACTCAGCACTCTTTGAAACAAGCTTAGGGTTACAGAAAAGGGAGACATGAAGGGGATGAGGGAACTGGTTAATGGGTTTGAGAAGTTGTGGCATATATTAAGATGGGCACTAGGTCGTATATGGAGCTAAAGTATCAGTGAATGCTCTGTCAAAAACAAATGATGGATGATAGGCTGGCTTCCTCTACATATCAAAAAATTAAAATAAATACAAACTGGCCCTTGCAAAACCAGATGAAGACAGACAGAGGAGAGGACAGAGTTATTTATTTATTATCTTTACTTATTAAAATGGCATGGAATTTGTTTCCTATAATGTCCTTATCTGAATTAGGTCTTTATACTTGTACATCAGAATTTGCCCGCCTCATCCATTTCTGGAATCGTTGAGAAGAAACGACATTGACTTTATTAAATATCTAGAAATGTTCACCAGGAAAATGATTTAGACCTGGCCTTCTGTGTATTGGGAGGTGTTTGATTGCTGCTTCAAATGCTTTGTCACTAGTAGAGAGCTCAGATTTTGTAGGTTTCCTGACCTAATCTTGGAATTTGACATGTGTCTTGGAATAAATCCTATGCTCTCAGTTCTTGGATTTGCCGGCATAATTCTGTATAGAAGTCTTTTAGAATTTTTTTTCCTATCAGTTGTCATGTGGTCTCATTCTTTCAGCTGTATGCTTGTCTCCCAGTTTTTTCCAGGTAATGGCTCCTCCAGTTTGTTAAAGTTTTCTAAACTGACCTGTGAGTTCTCTTGATTTTTTGTTTGGTTTGTTTGTATTTCTTTTATTTTGATGATCATATGCATTATTTTCTTTTTCCTGTTAACTTAGAGATTGATTCTTCTTTTTTAGTTTCTTATGGCCTCATGTTAGGTTCCTATTTTTCAGTGTTTTGAATTTTTGTAAGTATACTCAATTAATCCTATATTCTTTCCCCATAAAATATTTTGGCATCATCTTATAAGTTTCTTGAATTTTCTTTGTTCAAGGTACTTTCTGATTTTCCTTTTGATTTTCTTTCTTTGATTCATTGCTCAAGTGTGTACTGTTTTCCACCTATTAGTGTCTGTCTGTGTTATCCATTCATAAGTGATTTTTTTCTTTTTTCTTACCTTCGTGTTCATAAGTTTATAAAATAGTAATTGAAATGTCTTCTATTAATGACGACTAGAGTTGGACTCCAGCACAGGATCTGTGATAGACAATGTAAGGTATGACCTTGGAAAGAACTTCTCTTATGGTCCTCAGGGACTCAATCTTATGCATGTTTCCCCAAAGTTCAGTTGGTCTAGAGAGCCCATGATGACATCTTTTATTCCTTAGCATCTTCCATCTGGATGATCTGTCCTGTGCTGTAAGTGTATATCATAGTCCCCAACAATATTGGATGGTGGTCCTAATCTCCATTCCATTCTGATAATATGCTTCCAACATTTAGATACAGCCAGGAAGATGGTGTATACATTGCAATTCATCCACATTTCTGATGTTTTGATGCTCCATCAAGACAAAACACCTTCCCGTAATCTTTTGTCTCTCAAAGCTATAAAATCTATCTTCCATAGGCACAATTACTTTGGCTCTCTTCTCGTTGCCAATAGCATAATCTTTGTCTTCTCATATCCTTCATTTTCAATCTAGTGTATCTTTATAGTGGAAGGTAATTTGCTATGGTTAACATAAGGTTGAGCTCACTTTGTTTTTGTTCTTTCTTGTAAACTTCTTGGCCTTTTTTTTTTCTTCTAAATTTTCATTCAGTCCAACAATGTTTTTGTAGTGATAGGAGACTTTATCCTTGTATAACTGAACTACTTATTGATAATGAAGGAGTTATATTTCCCATTGTTTGGTTTGTGACTTAGATTCTCTGTTCCTTTCCCCTTTATGGTATTTTTTTTGAGGCTTGCTTCCTTTAGTGTGATTCATCACTTCCTCCCCATCTTTTTGTGTCTTATCTCTTTGTGTGTGTGTTGTCAGTGTGCATTTCACATAACACTTATTTTTTGTTAATTTCTTTTTTTCTTTATTTTATTTATTGTTTTTGCACCACACCCAGTGATCTATGCAATCCATGCCCTCTCCCATTCCCACCAGCTGGTTCTCCCAACCTCCAAACCACCGCCTCTTAAAACCCTCAGATTGTTTTTCAGATTCTATAGTCTCTCATGATTCTCTATACCCCTTCTAATTTTCCTCAACTTCCTTCTCCTTTTAATTCCCCCTTGTCCTCCATGGTACTTGTTATGCTCCACAAGTAAATGAAACCGTATGATAATTGAGTCTCTCTGCTTGATTTATTTCACTCAGCATAATCTCTTCCAGTCTTTTCCATTTTGTTTCAAAAGTTGGGTATTCGTCCTTTCTGATGGAGGCATAATACTCCATAGTCTATATGGACCACATCTTCCTTATCCATTCGTGGATCTTGGTTCATTCCACAGTTTGACAACCATGAACATTGCTGCTATAAACAGTGGGTACAGATGGCCCCTCTTTTTACTATATGTGTAGCATTGGTGTAAATACCCACTAGTGCAATTGCAAGGTCATAGGGAAGCTCTATTTTTAATTTCTTGAAGAACCTCCAACTGTTTTCCAAAGCGGCTTCACCAACTTGCATTCCCACCAACAGTGTAAGAGGACTCCCTTTTCTCCACATCCTCTCCCACACATGTTGTTTCCTGTCTTGTTAATTTTGGCAATTCTAAATGGCCATGGTGGTATCTCAATGTGGTTTTCATTTGAATCTTCCTGATGGCTAGTGATGATGAACATTTTTTCATGTGTCTGATAGCCATTTGATGTCTTAGAGAAGAGTCTGTTCATATCTTCTGCCCATCTTTTGATATGATTGTTTTGTGTGTGTTCAGTTTGAGGAGTTCATTATAGATCCTGGATATCAACATTTTGTCTGTACTGTCATTTGCAAATATCTTCTCCCATTCCGTGGGTTGCCTCTTTGTTTTGTCGACGGTTTCCTTTGCTGTGCAGTATCTTTTGATTTTGATAAAGCCCAAAGTTCATTTTTTCTTTTTTTTTTCCTTGCAACTATATATAGAAAGATGTTGCTGGGGCTGATATCAAATAAGTCTCTGCCTATCTTCTCCTCTAAGATTCTGATGGATACGTGTCTAATCCTGAAGTCTTTATCAATTTTGAGTTGTGTTTGTGTAGAGTGTAAGAGAATGGTCGAGTTTCATTCTTCTACATATAGCTGTCCAGTGTACCCATCACTACTTATTGAAGAGACTGTCTTTCTTCCACTGTATATTTTTTTCCTGATTTGTCGAAGATTATTTGTCCATAGAGTTGAGGGTCTATATCTGGGCTCTCTACTCTGTTCCACTGGTTTACGTGTCACTTTTTAAGCCAGTACCATGCTGTCTTGGTGATCACAGCTCTGTAGTAAAGCTTGGAATCAGGTAATGCGATGCTCTCAGTTATATGTTTGTTTTTTCAAGATTTCATTAACAATTCAGCTTCTCTTCTGATTCCATATAAATTTTAGGATTATTTGCTCCAGGTCTTTGAAAACTACCTGTAGAATTTTGATGGGAATGGCATTAAAAGGATAGATTGCTAGAGGCAGAATAGACATTTTCACAATGTTTATTATTCGGACCCAAGAGCATGGAATGGTTTTCCTTGTTTTTGTGTCTTCTTCCATTTCTTACACGAGTGTTCTGTAGTTCCTCAAATACAGTTCTTTTACCTCTTTGTTTAGGTTTATTCCCAGGTATCTTATGCTTCTTGGTGCTATAGTAAATGGAATTGATTCTCTAAATTCCCTTTCGGTATTTTCATTGTTAGTATAAAAGAAAGCCCCTGTTTCTATACATTGACTTTGTATCCTGACACATTACTGAATTGCTATATGAGTTCTAGTAATTTGCGGGGTGGAGTCTTTTGGATATCCCATATAAAGAATCATGACATGTGCAAAGAGAGGAGCTTAATTTCTTCATTGCCAATTTAGATACCTTTTATTTCTCTTTGTTGTCTGATTGCTATTGCTAGGACTTCTCTAATATTTTGTTGAACTAGATTGGTGAGAGTGGGTTTCCTTAAGTTTCTGATCTCAACAGGAAGGCTGCAAGCTTTTTCCCATTGACAATGATATTTGCTGTGAGTCTTTCATAGATTTGATGAAGTTCATGAATGGTCCTTCTATCCTTATACTTTGAAGTGTTTTGATCAGGAACGGATGCTGGATTTTGACCGATGCTTTTTCTGCATCAACTGAGAGGACCATGTGGTTCTTCTCTCTTCTCATATTGATTTGTTCTATCACATTGATTGATTTGCAAATGTTGAATCATCCTTGTAGCACACGGATGAATCCCACCTGGTAATGGTGGATTTTTTTTTTTTTTAATGTGCTGTTGTATCCTGTTCTAGGATCTTACTGAGAATCCATCCATATTCATCCATATTCATCAGTGATATTGGTCTAAAATTCTCTTTTCTGATAGGGTCCTTGTCTGGTTAAAGGTTCAGGGTAATGCTGGATTCATAGAAAGAGTCTGGAAGTTTTTAGTCTGGTTCAATTTTTGAAACAGCTTCAGGAGAATAGGTGTTATTTCTTCTTTGAAAGTTTGGTAGAATTCCCCAGGGAATCCCTCAGGTACAAGGCTCTTGTTTTTTGGGAGGTTTTTGATCACTGCTTAAATCTAATTACTAGATATGTTCTATTCAGGTTGTTAATTTCTTCCTGGTTCAATTTTGGGCATTTAAAATTTTCCAAGAATGCATCTATTTCATCTAGATTGCTTAGCTTATTGGCATATAACTATTGATAATAACTTCTGATAATTGTTTCCTTGGTGTTAGTTGCTATCTCTCCCTTTTTATTCATAATTTTATTAATTTTGGCTTTATTTCTTTCCTTAAGATTAGTGTGGCCAATTGTTTGTCGGTCTTATTGATTCATTCAAAAAACCAACTTTAGTTTCATCGATATGTTCTACTGTATCTCTGGTTTCTACCTCATTGATTTCAGCTCTAGTCTTGATTATTTTCCTTCTTATGTATGGAGTTGGTTTGATTTGTTGTTGGTTCTCCAGTTCATTAAGGTGTAGAGACAGCTGGTGTATTCTGGATTTTTACATATTTTTTTGAGGGAAGCTTGGATGGATATGTATTTCTACATTACGACATCTTTGCTGTATCCCATAGGTTTTGGACCAAAATGTCTTCATTCTCATTGTTTTCCCTCAATTGTTTGAGTTCTTCTTTGATCTCCTGGTTGATTCAAGATTTCTATCTTTCTAAAAATTTTTAAAGTAATTAATTCATTATTTTTATCCATATATAACTTATCTTTATCCCCAGTGATGCAGGTGTGTGAATCGCCAAGTTTACACAATTCGCAGGACTAATCATAGCATATACCCTCTCCGAAGTCCATATCCTCACCACCCTCTCCTGTCCCCCCTCACCCCAACAACCCTCAGTCTAGTTTTTGAGATTGAGTCCTTTATTGTTTGTCTCCCTCCCGATCCCTTGTTCTTTCATTTGTTCTTTTCGTACTCCCCAAACTCCCCACATTGAATCTCCACTTCCTCATATCAAGGAGATCATATGATAGTTATCTTTTTCCGATTGGCTTATTTCGTTAAGCATAATACCCTCTAGTTCCATTCACGTCATTGCAAATGGCAAGATTTCTTTTCTTTTGATGGTTGCAGAGTATTACATTGTTCTTGGTCTGTTGAGTTTTCCAAGCTCTTTATACATATTGGATACTAGCCCTTTATTGGATATGTCATTTGCAGTATCATATCACAGTCTGTCAGTTGTCTTTTGGTCCTGCTCACTGTTTCCTTTTGATCTTGATGAAATCACAATAGTTCATTTGTTTCCGTGCTTCTGTTGACTTTGGTGATGTTCTTAGAAAGATGTTGCTGCGGTTGAGGTCAAAGAGGATGCTGCCTCTGTTCTCCTCAAGGATTTTGATGAAATCCTTTCTCACATTGAGGTCTTTCATCTATTGGGAGTCTATTTTTGTGTGTGGTGATCCAAGCATTCTTAACCAAGGAGCTCTTTAGCTGCCAGGTGTTTGAGTTCCTTAGGAACTTTTTCATGTGATTGATCTCCAGTTTCTAAGCATTGTGATCTGAGAATATGCAGGGAATATTCTCATTCTTTTGGTATAGGTTGAGTCCTAATTTGTGAGCCAGTCTGTGGTCTATTCTTGTGAATGTTCTATGTGAACTTGAGAAAAGGAGTATTCTGTGGTTTTAGGATGGAATATTCTGTATATATCTATGAGGTCCATGTGGTCCAATGTGTCATTTAATGCTTTCTTTATGGATTTTCTGCTTGGAGGATGTTAGGCAGGTTACGATCTCCTACTATAATGTATTCATGTCATTATGACTCTTTATCTTGACTAACAGTTTCTTATGTAATTGGCTGCTCCTATATAGGGGGCATAGATATTAACAATTGTTAGATCTTCTTGGTGGATAGTGAGTGAGATCCATGTGCACTTGAGAGAATTAGTGCTCTGTTGTTTTAGGTAGGAATGTTATGTGTATATTTATGAGGTCCATCTGGTCCAATGTGTCAGAAAATGCTATTGTTTCTTTATGGATTTTCTTCTTGGATGATCTGTCTATTTATAAAAGAGGTGTGTTAAGATCTCCTACTATTTTTTTTAAAGATTTTATTTATTCATCAGAGAGAGAGAGGGAGAGAGAGTGAGCACAGGCAGACGGAATGGCAGGAAGAGGCAGAGGGAGAAGCAGGCTCCCTGCCGAGCAAGGAGCCCGATATCGGACTTGATCCCAGGACGCTGGGATCATGACCTGAGCCGAAGGCAGCTGCTTAACCAACTAAGCCACCCAGGCGTCCCAAGATCTCCTACTATTAATGCATTCGTATTAATATGACTTTTTATCTTGATTAACAGTTTTCTTATGTAATTGGCTGCACCCGTATTGGGGGCAGAGCTATTTACAGTTGTTAGCTCATCTTGGTTGATAGTCCCTTTAAGAATTATGTAAAGTCCTTCTGTATCTCTGACTATAGTCGTTAGTTTTAAAATCTAATTTATCGGATATGAGAATTGCTACGCCAGCCTTCTATTGAGTACATTGGCATGAAAGATGTTTCTCCGTCTTTTCACTTTCAGTATGGGTGTATCTTTAGGTTCAAAAGTCTCTCGTAGACAACGTATGGATGGATCCTGTCATTTTATCCAACCTGCAACCCTGTGCCATTTTTGGGGGGCACATTTAAGTCTTTCACATTGAGAGTGATTATTGATATATATGTTTTTATTGACATTGTGTGACCTTTGAAGTCTATCTTTCTGTAAATTGTCTCTATATTTCTGTTCAGTGCTATTCTTAGGATTTTTTCCTCTTTTATAGAACCCCCATTCATATTCATTCAGTGTCGGCTTGGTAGTTGCATGGTCTTTTAAGCCTTGCCTGTCTTGGAAACTCTTTATCTCTCCATCCATTTTGAATCTCAGTCTTGCTGGATAAAGTATTCCTGGCTGCATGTTCTTCTCATTTAGTGCCCTGAATATATCTTTCCAGGCCTTTCTTGCTTGAGACGTCTCTGTGGAGAGGTCTGATGTGATTCTGATGGGCTTTCCTCTGTAAGTAAGGAACCTCTATGTACTAGTGGCTTTCAAAATATTATACCTTTGATTATGATTCCTCAATTTGACTATCAGGTTTCTTTATGGTTTGTTTTGGTTATCTATTATCTTGGGAGGAGACCGTTAGGCCTCTAGTAAATGATTGCTGGTTCAATATGTGACATTGGGAAATTTTTCATGAAGAACTTGTTTCACTAGAATTTTGAGACTTCT
Organism: Mustela lutreola; assembly: GCF_030435805.1. Taxonomy (NCBI): domain Eukaryota; kingdom Metazoa; phylum Chordata; class Mammalia; order Carnivora; family Mustelidae; genus Mustela; species Mustela lutreola. Next base: position 2,907,701 of record NC_081309.1, read on the forward strand.
TTCTTTATCCTTCCCTTCAGGGATTTAGATAATTCTGACGTTGGAACATTTCCTGGCATCATTTATTTCCCTCATTCTTTTTCATGGTTTCTAAGCTGATTGTTCACCATAGTATTAAAAGTCCTAGCAACAGCAGTCAGACAACAAAGAGAAATAAAAGGTATCCAAATTGGAAATGAAGAATTCAAACTCTTTCTCTTTGCAGATAACATGATTCTTTATATGGAAAACCCAAGAGACTCCACCCCCAAACCACTAGAACTCATACAGCAATTCATCAACTTGGCGGAATACAAAGTCAATGTGAAGAAATCAGTCGTTTTCTTGTACACTAACAATGAAAATACAGAAAAAGAAATTAGAGTATCAATTCAATTTAGTATAGCACTAAGAACCATAAGGTACCTGGGAATAAACCTAACCAAAGAGGTAAAGGAATTGTACTCGAGGAACTACAGAACACTCATGAAAATAATTGAAGAAGACACAAAATATGGAAGACCATTCCATGCTCTTGCATCAAAAGAATAAACAGTGTGAAATTGTCTATACTGCCTAGAGCAATGTATTCTTTTAATGCCATTCCAATCAAAATTGCTCTGGTATTCTTCAAAGAGATGCAACAAATAATCCTAAATTTTGAATGGAATCAGAAGAGACCCAAAATCGCTAAGGAAATAAAACTGGGGGCATCACATTACTTGATTTCAAGCTTTACTACAAAGCTGTGATCACCAAAACAGAATGGTCCTGACATAAAAAATAGACACATAGACCAGTGGAATAGAATACAATAGAATATGGTCCCTCAACTCTATGGGCAAATAATCTTCAACAAAACAGGAAAAAATATACAGTGGTAAAAATACAGTGTCTTCAATAAATGGTGATGGAACACTGGAATGCTATATGTAGGAGAATGAAACTCCACCATTCTCTTACACCATACACAAGGATAAACTCAAAATGGATAAAAGTCCTCAACATGAGACAGGAATCCATCAGTAACCTAGAGGAGAATATAGGCAGTAATCTCTCTGATATGAGCCACAGAAACTTCTTTCAAGATATACATTGAGATATCAACTTACACCAGTTAGAATGGCCAAAATTAGCAAGACAGGAAACAACATGTGTTGGAGGGTATGTGGAGAAAGGGGAACCCTCTTCCACTGTTGGTGGGAATGCAAGTTGGTGCAGCCTCTTTGGAGAACAGTGTGGAGTTTCCTCAAGAAATTAAAAATGGAACTTCCCTATGACTCTGCCATTGCACTCCTGGGTATTTACCCCAAAGATACAGATGTAGTGAAAAGAAGGGCCATCTGTACCCCAATGTTTATAGCAGCAATGGCGGGTTGCCAAACTGTGGAAAGAACCAAGATGCCCTTCAACAGACAAATGGATAAGGAAGATGTGGTCCATATACACTATGGAGTATTATGACTCCATCAGAGGGACGAATACCCAACTTTTGTATTAACATGGATTTGACTGGAAGAGATTATGCTGAGTGAAATAAGTCAAGCAGAGAGAGTCAATTATCATATGGTTTCCCTTATTTGTGGAGCATAACTGAAAGCATGGAGGACATGGGTAGTTAGAGGGAAAGGGGTTAAAATCAAAATCTTCTGCACAGACAAGAAAACAAAGAGGCAACCTACGGAGTGGGAGAAGATATTTGGAATTGACAGAACAGACAAAAGTTTGATATCCACGATCTATGAAGAACTCAACCTCAACTCGCACAAAACAGACAATCATATCAAAAAATGGGGAAATGATATGAACAGACATTTCTCCAATGGAGACATACAGAGAGCTGTCAGAAATGAAAAAATGTTCATCATCACCAGTCATCAGGGAGATTCAAATGTAAAGCACATAGAGATATCACCTTACACCAGTTGAATGACCAAAATTAGCAAGATAGGAAACGTGTGTTGGAGGGGATGTGGAGAAAGGGGAACCCTCTTACACTGTTGATGGGAATGCAAATTGGTGCATCCTCTTTGGAGAACGGTATTGAGATTTCTCAAGAAATAAAAAATGGAGTTTCCCTATGACTCTGCAGTGAAAAGAAGGGTCATCTGTAACCCAAAGTTTATAGCAGCAATTCCCACAGTCGCCAAACTGTGGAAAGAACCAAGATACCTTCAAGGGATGAATAGATAAGGAAGATATGGTTCATATACAGTATAGAGTATTATGCCTCCATCAGAAAGGATTAATACCCAACTTTTATAGCTACATGGACGGGGCTGGAAGAGATTATCCTAGTGAAGTAACTCAAGCAGAGAGAGTCAAGTATCATATGGTTTCACTTACTTCTGGAGCATATCTAAATATGTAAAATGTTTATTTTTTTGTATTTGTTTTTTATCAAATGATGCACATGCACGTATTTGACAGAGAAACAAAGAAATTACCGTCAAGTAGTGGCACTGGAGAGGGGGGATCAGACTTGCTTCTTAGCATACTCTGAGACCAGAATCGAGGCCAAATACGTGCATGTGCATCATTATATAAAAAAAACAAAATACAAAAACAAAAACATTTTACAAGGATTGACTGAGGCCAGAGGATGGTTTATTTAATTTAGAACTAGGTCCCTATGGAATGCAGCCAGGTATAGAGTACTTCCCACAATGCTAAAATGCTAGACCTTAGGTCTGAGCTCCCTTGTTCATTCTCCAATTATTTGTCTTCCTGGATCTCTCCTCCAACCTGTAGCATACGGTGGGACTGTAGCATACAGTGGGAATGTCTGTCCCAATGTAATGGCCTTTTGTTGTCACATTGTTCATCCTCTCGGGGCTCCATGAGAACATGCCCATCTTCCTTAAGAGGCACTGTTTGCTTATCATCTGAAGCCATTTGGGGATAGTAATGAGAGGTTTAATGCAGTCTTCTGCTGCCATTTCTCCATTCAGTTTCCCAGAGGTAGCTGCAAAACCTGGTGGGAATGCTCAAGATTCTTCAACACTTGAATCCTCTTCAATATGTCCTTTTGGAGATACACGTTTTCATCTTGAAATGGGAATATTGTCTTTCTGATGGCTTCAATTGTGCTATAGGTCTCTTCCAAGCTATATGTATCTTTAGTGGAAAGAAATCTCCTATGGGCAACAGAAGGACAAGACTGTTTAGTTTTTGCTCTTTTCTTGTGGACCTTTTTTGCCTTTTTTTTTTTTTTTACTTTTAAATATTCATCTTTCCAAAAATCTGTTTATAGGGAAATGAGAATTTAGTCCTGAATACTTTAACTAACTATTGGTAGGTAAGTAATGTTCTCATTTTCGTATTTGTCCAACTTGGGTTTACTGTCCTTTTTCCCTTTATGGTATTTTCTATGGAGTTTGATTCCTTTAGAGCAATTCCTCACTTCCACCCAATATTTTGTGTGTCTTATTGGTGTGTGTTTGTGTGTGTGTGTGTGTATGTGTGTTGTCTGTTTGTGTTTCACATAACACTGATAACAAAATTTCAGGAGATAGGAAGTCGGTCTTTTAAGGATAGCAATTCAATTTGATATGCCTTGAAAGCTCACATTCGATCACTATCAGCCACAGTTCCTGCAAAGAATTTCCCAGGTAGTCTTCTTCTATAAACACATATTCTCACTAATCTGCCTTCAAACAAACACCAAATTGTGGGTGCCTGGTTAGAGTCATGTTTTTTGTCCCCTTTTCACTTGATTTTTACCATGTTCCTTGACTACCATTAGAGAATAAAATTGTATATTATTTGTCTTTCTGAGACTGATAGATGTGATGTAGTCCAATGCTCTCCACAACACTGCCACATGGGCAAGTGGCAAGAATTCATTCTTGCTTATGGCTGGGGAAGAGTCTGTGGTGCTTTTGGAGGACAGTGAGATGGTAATAGTATCTGAAAACTTCAGGCTTTTCTTCATCCAGGAACACAACTGGAGTATTACAACATTAAGTGCAATATGGCAGAAATGAACCTGAAGCGTACAAAGCAAACTCCACAGCAAAAGAGAAAAGAATTCAAAGAAACTTTGGCAGAAGCCTGGAAACATGGTTTTGGGAGACATTGGGGGTGCTTCAGAGGGCAGTGAGACAATGCAAAGGGCAAAGGCACAGGAGCGAGGAACACACTGGGAACTAACATAATCATGTTTCCCAATGCCAGTGGCTGCAACCAGCAAAGGGTCTGAATGTCACGAGTTCTTGCCAACAAAGTGTCTTGAGTCCAGAGTTTTCAGATCAGCACTCTTGGAAGACATCGACTCGAGAGAACACTGTGTTTCTCCTGGAGCTGACACCAACACGCAAACAGATTCAGACAGCATGGGAACCATAATCAGAGACAATCCCAGGAGACACAGTAAGAAGATGGTTGGTTCTGGCAATGCATCCGTGAGAGCCAGTGTTCGTGGAGATGACTCGATGGGGACAGAAGAAATTTTGGGCTCTTGCCCCAGTAACATAAAGACTGAGCTACTGGCCAAAGACAGGTCAGTGAGGTCATTAGCGGCCTAATCTGCAAACACAAAATCCCAACCATGGAACACTTAGGGAACTCCTTTCTGCAGTCCCAGTTGCTTAGACCCAGGAGAACAGACTCTACCGTGGGGGACTAGAAAAAAGTGCTACCTATATCCTCTCCCCTGACCACAGCATTCAACAGGCGTTTATTCCATTGAGTTGGCTGAACATCTCCATTCACAAGCACAACAGAGCACACCAAGCTAAGCCTCATCAAATTCAGCCCAGACCCCAAACACTCCAAATGGCAGGCAAGGAGAGCCTCTGCAAATGACTGGCTCCAAGGACCAGGGACAGCCACAACACACAGCATGGGGCAAGCATGCCACACATATGGGAGACTCCCTCAAGGGGCATCCCCTGGGTATGCCATGATCACATTATCCTAAAAAAATTACACCCAGGATATAAAACAAAATAGGCTTTTCAACTAATGAAAAGAAGACAGAGACCTAGATCCAATGCAAAGATAGAAGAATCATTTGATGTCGAGGAAAAAGAACAAGAAATGATCATGTGCAGGCAATTGAAGTTAAACTTCGACATGTAACACGACCTTTGGAAGATTGAAATCAGCAGCCAGGAGACTCATTGTACATCAGAAAAACACAGAAGACATCAAGGAGTCCCGAACCACAGAGCTAAACGTGATTAAAAAAATTAAAGAGTCACTGATGAAATGATTTGTAGCAGACTGGGTGCAAAGTCCAGGAAGCTGGCAGAAGCAGAGCATCCAAATAGTGACCTGGAAGAAAAAACTGGAAAATATGGAAGCAAATCTGAAGAGACAAGAAAGGATGGTGGAACATGACAATTAGCTTAAGGAGGTCATCTTACTCCAAGGAAGAGGTGCCTATTGAAGGAGAATAGGAGTGAGAGATAAAAAGAGGGCTCCACTTGTCTTTGAGAAATATGTGCTGAAAATGTCCCTCATCTGGTAGCAGAAACAGAGATCCAAATTCAGATGCACAGAGGATTCCCATCACCATCCACAGAAGAAGAGCACCACAAGACAGTGTCATTCCCCCTGCAAAAGATAGCAATGGAGGAATTCTCTTTACCCAAATATGCGTGGGAGAATAGTTTGTCCATAGCCAAGGCACTGACTTCAAGAGGACAAGCTAGATCATCTCTTGAAGTAGGTCAGAGAGCTCAAGCAACACCTGGCCAAGCCAAAATCCGAATCGCCTGAATATCTGAACAATGACAAAGCAGCGGTACTTGTCTAGAACTAGGAGGTATAAAGAAGCAAAGTTTGGGTGACAGGGTGTCTCCATCAGTTCAGAGGCAGCCTTAAGCTCAAGTCATGATCAAGGGCCATGGCATCGACTCTGGTCTCAGGTTCCCATATCAGGGGCAAGTCAGCTTCTCCCTCTCCAGCTCCACCCCCTCATTGTGATCTCTCTGTCTCTCTGTCAAATACGTGCATGTGCATCATTTGACAAAAAAAACGAAAACAAAAACAAAACAAAATCCAGTGTTCAAGGATTGACTTGGGCCAGAGGACGTTTATTTAATTTGGACCCAGTTCCTATGGAATGCAGCGAGGTACAGAGCAACTCCTCCCATACTAAAATGCCAGACCTTTGCTCGGAGCTCCCTTGTTCATTCTTCTGCTCTTTGTCTTCCTGGATCTCCTCACCAACCTGTAGCATCCATTGTCTGTCCCCCGTTAGTTGCCCCTTGTTGACACATTATTCATCCTCTCCTGGCTCCATGAGAACATGTCCATTATAGGCAAGAAGCACTATTTGCTTATCACATGAAACCACTTGGGGGATGGTCATGAGAGTTTTAGGGCAGGCTTGTGCTGCCACATCTCCATTCAGTTCCCCAGAGGGTAGCTGCACCAGCCTGTGGGAATGCTCAAGGTTCTTCAACATTCAAATCCTCTCAAATGCAGCCTTTTGGATATAAAAGTAGTCCAATGATACGGGCATGAATGTCTTTCAGATAGCTTCATTTGGGCGATGGGTCTCTCCCAACATGCCCCGTGCTTGCTCCTGTGGACATAAAGTACATGAGTCCTTCCTGGACCTAAGGGTCTAGGGTATAGAGTATGCCTTTGGTGCTTGGTCAGTTTTGAAGATTGGGAGGCTGTTTTGGCACAATTTCCATAGAAACTGGAGGTACTCGTGTCCTCGCTGCAAGACTCCAGACATGTCTTTGGCATGGTTGTGGGTGTTCCCTTTAAGCTTTCCATGGGTGGCCCTTTTCCTGGTCAGAAGCGCCCTGATTGGGTGGGAGGACCATACCCATATACAGGGCGTGGAATTACTTCACTAAGGCTTTGTTTGAGACCTGATTGCTTCTTGACTTTTGGTGGCTAAGGTAGAATGGTGGATTCTTGTCTTTATCCAGTGTCCATAGGGCTGGTGCTGACAGTCACCCCCCAAAGACTACCAATTCGGACATGGAGAAGGTGACACCAACTCGCTTCACAAACAGCCTTGGTGAGAGACCCAGGTGCGTTCAGCGGTTTCGGAGGCTTGGGATCCTCTTGGCCCTCCCATGACTAATCCAGCCAAGTATACTGCTCAGGACTGGATTGATGATAAGTGCTTGCTATGACCTTTGTGACATCACAGAAAATGGATTCACTGGAGCGCAGTCCCTCTCTGATGAACTTTGAGTCCTATGGCTTTAGGTAGGAAGTCCTGGGAAAAAGAGAGCCCTTTGAGCCTCATCAAGAACTCAGGTAGTCTTGGGTTTTAATGTCCCACTTCCCCTTTCTAGACAAAGAGAAAAGGAAATAACATTCAGTATACTATTCTTTAAGGCCAAAATTTCTCAAGAGATGGTTAGATTTAATTATTTCCACTGCAATTTCTTGAGATCTCAATAAACAGTGAGGCATTTTGTGTATCAACAGCTCTCCGTGGGGTTTGTCATCCTGTGGGTGAGAGTCCTTTCTCAGCATCCTTTCCCTATGGGTCCTTGATAATTAAGGGATGGAAAGTCCATTTCCAAGGAAAAGTGTTAGGGCAAAGATGTATTTTTGCTTTCTGTTTCAAGTGTTCTCAAACACTAGTGTTCTCAAACACTAGTCATAAGGGATTAGGGCTATATCTACATGTATTTACCTTAAACATATTTGCAAAGGCTTCAAGAAGAGTGATATTCTGCATCAGAGCTAACTCTTATTTTAGAGCCCTGGAGAGCACTTTTTGTCATCATTGGTTAGCTCTACTTGCTGTGGTAAAGGGAATAGCCATGTTGACAAAGTCCCTTTAATCATCGGAAAAGGAACGGCCTATACTGATGGCCTGCAATCCCCACTCCAGCAGAGCTGTGGATTTAACCACAATGCCCTTGCAAAGATTCTTGGATAAAGAAAGTGTGGTCCATATTGTCAACAGATTATTTTTCAGCCATCAGGGAGGATGAAAATCTGGTACTTGCCTTTACATGAATGACCAGAACTGGGTCATGTGAAATGAAAAAGGGAAGCAAAAAAAAAAAAAAAAAAAAAAAAAAGGAAAATATATCATATGGCTTCCCTCGTATGTCCCCAGGAGGAATACCATGGCCCTTAGTAAAGAAAGGAAAACTGATGGGGAAGAAGTTAGAGAAGTAGACAAACCAGAGGTGACTCAGGTTCTGAGAACCAAGCTATGGGTTACAGAAAAGACAGTCATTTAGGGAATGAGGGAACTGAATAATGGTTGTTAAGGAGTATGCCATATATTAGAAGAAGCACTAGGTCATATACGGAACTGAAACGAATGACAGTAGATAGGCTGGTTTCAAAAGAACAAAAAATATTAAAAGAAAAACAATCTGTCCTTTGCAAAACCAGATGAGGAGAGACAGAGAAAAGGAAAGAATTATAATTTTATTGTCTTTACTTATTGAAATGGCATATAATTTATTTCCTATAGTGTCTTTAACTGAATTGGGTCTTTATACTTGTAAACTAGAGTCTCCCTGCCTCCATTTCTGGAATCAATAGAAGAAACAACCTTCCCTTCATTAAATGTCTAGAAGAGTTGCTCAGGAAAATGATTTGTACCTGGCCTTCTGTGTGTGGCAGAGGTTTGATTACTGCTTCAAATGCTTTAGTTACTAGTAGAGAGCTCAGATTTTGTAGATTTACTGACCTAAACTTGGGAGTTGATATGTGTCTTGGAATAAATTCTTTTCTCTCAGTTCTTGGATTTGCTGGCATAATTGTGTAGAGGGGTATTTCAGGTTTTTTTTTTTTCTATCAGCTTTCATGTGGATTTATACTTTCAGCTGTGTGCTTATCTCCCTGTTTTATTCAGGTAATGGCTTCCCTAGTTTATTAAAGTTTTCAAAAGTGACGTTTGAGTTCTTTTGATTTTTTCCTTTTGGTTTGTTTGTGTTTCCTTTATTTCTATAATCAAATGTAGTATTTAATTTTTTCTGTTAACTTTGGAGTTTGGTTCTTCTTATTATTATTATTCCTTATGGCATCCAGTTAGGTCGCTATTTTTCTGTGTTTTTAATTTTTGGAAATACACGCATTTAACCTATATTGTTTCCACATAAAATGTTTTCACATCACCCCGAAAACATTTTATGGGGAAACAATATAGGTTAAGTTTCTTGGCTTTCCTTATTTCATGGCACTGCCTGATCTTCCTTTGGATGTTCTTTCTTTGATTCATTGCTAGTTTAGTAGTGTGTTGTGTTTTCCACCTACTAGTGTCTGGGTTTGTTTCACATTCATAAGTGATTTCTTTCCGTTTTCATACCTTCATGGTCATAAGTATACAAGATACTTATTCTTCCATTCTTTCACTTTATATACTTCCATTAATTATGACTTGATTTGGACTCCAGCACACTATCTGTGATACACAAATTTTGATCTGACCTTTGGAAGAACTTCTCTTATGGTCCTCAGAGACAAAATTTTATGCATGTGGTCAGGTGGTCTAGAGACTCCATGATGATGTCTGTTACTCCTTACCACCTTTGCGTCTGGATGATCTGTACTGTGTTGAAAGAGGATATCGTAGTTCCCAAAAATATTGGATTGAGGACCCCGTCTCCCTTCCTTTCTGTTAATATGGTTCCAACATTTAGATACATCGATGTTGGTGGTGTATATATTGGCAATTCTTTCAAGTTTCTGATGTCTTGATGCTCCATCAAGACAAAACACCTTCCGGTAATCTTTTGTCTCTCAATGTCATAAAATCTCTCTATCTGCCATAGGTGCAATCACTTTGGCTTCCTTCTCTTTGTCATTTGCATAACCTATATCTTCCCATTTCCTTCATTTTCAAGATATGTGTATCTTCATATTCTTTGGAAATCTCCTATGGGTAACGGAAGGTCGAGCTCGTTTACTTTTTGTTGTTTTCTTGTGGACAGTTTGGCCTTTTTTCTTTTCTTTTCTTTTCTTTTTTTAATTTTCATCCCGTTCAACAATCTGTTTGTAGTGATGGGAGAATTTAGTCCTGAATAGTTGAACTAATTATTGATATGTAAGGAGTAAACATTCTCCTTTTGGTTGATTTCTGACTTGGATTCTCTGTGCCTTTCCCCTGTATATCATTTTATTTGGTGTTTGCTTCCTTTATTGTGATTCCTCTCTTTGTCTCCATCTTTTGTGTATCTTATCTGTGTGTGAGTGTGTGTGTGTATTTGTCTGTGTGTGTTTCACATAACATTTATAATTAAATTTCAAGAGGTAGTAAGTTGGTCTTCTTTGGATAACAATCCAATTTGACATGCCTTGAAAATTCAGAATCCATCACTTTCAGCCACATTTCCTACAAAGTATGTCCTAGGTAGTCCTCTTTTTAAAATACATATTCTAAGAAACCTACCTTCAAACAAACACCATATTTTGTGTGCCTGTTTAGAGTTGTCTTGTTTGTACATTTTTCCTATGCTTTTTTCACATATTTCTTGACTAATATGAGAGAGTAAAATCGTATGTTATTTGTCATTCTGAGACTGATAGGTGTGACATAGCCCAATGCTCTCCATAACACTGCCACATGGGGCAAGTGGCAAGAATTCATTCTTTCTAATGCCTCAGTAAGAATCCGAGGTACCTTTGGAGGACAGTGAGATGGTAGTAGTGTCTGAGAACTCCACGCTTTCTTCAGTCATGAACACAACTGGAGGATTACCACATCAACTACAATTGGTGGAAACTGAACTGAAGCCTACAAACTAAACTCCATGGCAAAAGAGAAAATAAGTTGCTGAAACTAGGGGAGATGATTGGAGACATGGCTTAAGAAGACATGGGCAGTTGGTGCTTCAGAGGGCAGTGAGCCAATGCAAAGGACAAAGGCACAGGAGAGTGGAGCATACTGGGAACTCACAAGGAGCATATTTCTGAATGTCATTGGTTGTGACCATCAGAGGGTCTGCATTGCATGCATCTTGCCAACAAAGGGTCTTGAATCCTGGAGATTTCATATCAGCAGGCTTGGCAGACATCGAATCAAGAGAACACTGGTTTTCTCTTGGAGAGGACACCAACAAGGAACCATATGCAGACAGACTGGAAACTATAATTAGAGACAATACCAGGAGAAACAGTAGGAAAATGGACGGTGAGGATATTAGCTGCCTAACCTGTGAACACGAAATCCCAAGCACTGGAACACTTTGGGATGCTTTCCTCAGTCCAAGTTGCTTAGTCCCAGGATAGCAGACTCTCCTGTAGTGGACTGGAAGAAAGCCCTGCCCTCATGCTCTCTTTTGGCCATTACACTCTGCAAGCCTTCATCCTGTTGAGTTGGTTGAATGTCTCCTTTCATGGGCACACCAGAGCCCAGCAAGCTAAACCTCAGCATATTCAGCCCAGACCCAAACACATCAAATGGCAGGATTCTAAAGCTCCTGCAGATAACTGGCCTCTAATCCAGGGGGAAAGCAACAACACAACCTCAAAGGGCATGCATGCCACACACACACACAACCTTAGGCTCTCTCAATGGCCAGCCCTTGGGCACTCCACCAACTCTTCTTCCTAAATAAATTACTCTCAGGCTAGAAAACAGAATTGGATTTTGAGTACAGAGAAGAAGACAGAAATTTAGATTCTATTCAAAGATGGAAGTATCAATTGATGCCAAGGTAAAGGAACAAAAAAATGATCATGGCCATGCAATACGAGTGAAACCTCTATAACTGTCACGCCCAATGGAGGATCGAACTCTATAGCCAGGATACTCCCTGTACATAAAAAAAAAAAAAAAATACAGAAGACATCAGGAAGTCTTTAACCACAGAGATAAAACTGATTAAAAAAAGATAAAGAGTTCATGATGAAAAGATGGGTAGCGGATTAGATGTAAAGTCAAAAAAGCTGAAAGAATCTGAGGATAAAATTATTGACTTGAAAGAATAATACTGGAAAATAAGAAAGCAAATCCAAAGAGAGAAGGAAGAATGATTGAACCTGACAATGAGCTTAGGGAAATCATGGATTCCAAGGAATGGAAAGATGTGCCTATTTAATGAGAACTAGGACCAAGAGAAAAGAAGACAGCTGAACTTTTTTTTTTTTTTTTTTTTGATAAATCACTCAGAAAATGTCCCTCTTCTGGGAGCAGAAGCAGTGATCCAGATTCAGGGGCAAATAAGACTACCAACCACTGAAGCAGAGCAACAGAAGACATAGTATCATTCCCCAAGCAAAATCTACAATGGAGGAATTTTATGTACCCAAATATGCATGGGAGAGTAGTTTGTCCATAGTCAATCACGGACTTGAAGGGAACAAGCTACATCAGCTTCAAAGCAGGTCAGAGAACTCAAGCAACACCAGCCCAAGCCAAAATCTGTATCCCCTGAATTGCTGAAAAAGAGCAGTGGTTCTTGCCTAGAACTAGGAGGTATTCAGAAGATAAAGACTGGGTCCAGAGTGTGTCCATCAGTTCAGAAATGGCCTTATATCATCTCATGATCCCAGGGCGATGGCATCAACTCTGGTCTCAGGTTCCCTTCCCGGGGCAAGTCAGGTTCTCTCTCTCAAGCTCCACCACCTCATTGTGATCTCTCTGTTTCTCTGTCAAATATGTGCATGTGCATCATTAAAAAAAAAAAAAAAAAAAAAAAAAAAAAAAAAAAAAAAAAAAAAAACAGGGTACAAGGATTCAATGGGGCCAGAGGAGGTTTTATTTAATTTGGACCTAGGTCCCTATGGAATGCAGCCTGGTATAGAGTACCATCCTAAAATGCCAGACATTGGCTCTGAGCTTTTTTGTTCTTATTGTGTGTGTGTGTGTGTGTGTTTTGTTTTGTTTTTGTCTTCCTGTATCTTCTCACAAACCTGTAGCATCATAGTCTGAACTGGTGTAATGGCCCTTGTGTATACATTATTCCTCCTCTCCTGGATCAATTAGATTATCTCTATATTCTGCAAGAGGCACTGTTTGCTAATCACTTCATAGTATTTGTTGGATGGTAATTGGAGGGTTAAGGTAGGCTTGTCCTGCCACATCTCCATGCAGCTCCCCAGAGGGTAACTGCACCACCCTGTGGAAATACTCAAGGTTCTTCGACATTCGACATTCGAAATCTCTTCAATGTGTCCTTTTGGAGATACAAGATGTCATCCTGAAACAGGCATGAGTCTTTCAGATGGCTCTAATAGGGCTATGGCTCTCTTCCAACATCCTCCATGTTTTCTCCTGTGACACCAAGTGCATGAGTCCTTCTTGGGCCTAAAGTCCGAGGGTGTAATGTCTGTCTTTGGTGCTTGGTCAGTTTTGAAGATTGGGAGGTAGTTTTAGCACGATTTCTTGAAACGCTAGAAGTACTCAAGTCCTCACTGTTGAAGACTTCAGACCTGTCTTTGGCATGGTTGCAGGTGTTCCATTTAAACTTTCCTTGGGTGTCCATTTTCCTGGACAGAAGTGCCCTGATTGGGTGGGAGGACCATACCCATGTGCAGGGTGCGGAGTTCTAACCCTTAGGCTTTGGTTGAAGCCTGATTGTTTCTTGGTCTTTCATGGGTAAGATGGAATGCTGAATCCTTGCATTTCTTCGGAGTCCAGAGGGCCGGTGTTGATAGTCATGACCAAACTACAAATTCGGCCATGGAGAAGGTGACAACAACTCGCTTTGAAAGCTGCCTTGGTGAGAGACCCAGGCGGCTCCAGTGGTTTGGGAGTTCTTGGGATAATTTTGGCCCACACATGACTACTTTAGGCAAGTGTAATTATCAGGAGTGTTTTCTATGTCTTCAAAGCTTTGTGACATCACAGAAGCTGGCTTCACTGAAGGAGCAGTCCCTGTTTCATGACATTTGATTCCTATGGCTTTAGGTAGGAAGCCCGGGGAGAACTAAAAAACATTCCTCTGAGCCTAATCAAAAACTCAGGTTGTCTTTGTGTTAATGTCCCACTTTCCATTTCTAGACAAAGAGTAAAGAGAATGACCTTCGGTATACCATTCTTGAGGCCAATATTTCTCCAGAAATGGCCAGGTGTTACAATTTCCACTTCAATTTCTAGAGATCTCAAGAAACAGTGAGGCATCTTGGCTATCGATAGCCTTCCGTGGGGTTTGTGATACTGTGGGTGAGAGGGTCCTTTGTCAGTGTCTTTCCCCTATGAGTCAGTGAAGACTAAGAGACGGAAAGTCTGTTTTCTAGAATATATGTTAGGGCATGGATGTATTGTGATGCCTGTCCTAATCTCCTACTGTTCTGAAACACTAGTCATAAGGGATTAGGGTTCTCTCTACTTGGCTTTAATTTAAACACTTTTACAAAGGCTTCAAGTAGAGTGACATTCTGCATGAGAGCTAACTCTTAAGAGCCTTGGACAGCACACCTTGTCATCATTAGTTAACTCTATATGCTGTGGCATTGGGTATACCCATGTTGACCAATTATCTTAATCTGAGAAAGTGGAATGGTCTATATCAATGGCATGCAATGCCCACTCGAGCAGAACTGTGGAATGAGCCACAATGCTCTTGCAATGACTAGTGGATAAAGAAGGTGTGGACCATGTTGACAAGACAGTATTCTTTTGCCCTCAGGGACGATGAAACCCTGGTACTTGCATTGACATGAATGCCACATGACTGGGTGATACAAAATGAAAAAAAAACAAGCAGACAAATGAAATATCATATGAATTCTCTTGCATGTGCCCTAGGAGGAATGCCATGGCCCTTAGAAAGGAAGGGAAACCAGAAGGGGAATAAGTCGGAGAAGGAAACAAATCAGCATTGACTCAGGACTCTGAGAACCAAGCTGAGGGTTGCAGAAAAGAATGACATGCAAGGAATAAGGGAACTGGTGTTGAGGAGTTGTGGCATATATTAGTATGATCACTAGGTTGTATATGGAATGAAAGCATTCATGAATATTTTGTCAAAAACGGATGATGGATGATAGGCTTGCTTCCTCGAATAACAAATAAATTAAAAGAAAAACAATCTGTACCTTTCAAAACCAGATGAAGACAGACAGAGAAAAGGAAAGAAGTGTATTTTAATTATTTTTACATATCTTTACCTATTTGCATTCAATTCGATCTGCTATCAATCTTTTCATCCAGGATTATTTTATTTTATTTTATTTTATTTTATTTTATTTTATTTTATTTTATTTATATTATTTTTATCACTTTATATTTGTGTAGTTCAAGACTCCCTGATGACTTCTTCTTTTTCTGATGTACAGTGAGTATTCTGGCTGCTGCTATCAATCCTCCATCAGGCACATTACATGCAAAGGTTTTCCTTGACTGCCTGGACATGGTCATTTCTTGTTCTTTTACCTCGTCATCAATTGATTTTTCCATCTTTACATTATATACAGGTCTCTGTCTTCTTTTCAGTATTTGAAAAGCTCATTCTCTTTTTTAGCCTGAGCTTAATATCTTTAAAAGAAGAGATCATGGAGTGCCCAAGGGCTGGCCCTTTTGGGAGGCTTAGGTGGGTGTCTCATGCATACCCTCTGCTGTTGTTTTGTTGCTGTCCCCTGTCCTTGAAGCCAGTCATATGCAGAGGCTCTCCTGACTGATGTTCAGAGTGTTTGGAGTCTAGGCTGAATAGGGTGAGGATTAGCTTGGTGGGCTCTGGTGTGCCTGTGAAAGGAAACATTCAACCAACACAACAGAATGAAGCCTGCAGAATGTTATGGTCATGAGAGAGCATGTGGGCAGGGCTTTCTTCTAGTCTTCTATGGGAGAGTCTGTTCCCCTGGGACTAAGCAACTTGGACTGAGGAAGGCTGTCCCCCCAGTGTTCCACAGTTGGAACTTCTTGCTTGCAGGTTAGGCAGGAAATGTCCTCACCGTCCTGTCTTTGGCCAGTAACTCAGTCTTTATGCTCCTGGTGCGAGAACCCAAAATTTATTATGCGCCCATCGAGTCATCTCCACGAACCCTGCCTCTCATGGATGCACTGTCAGACCCCACCATTTTCCCACTATGTTTTCTGGCATTGTCTCTGATAATGGTTTCATGGCTGTCTGCACCTGGTAGTTTGGTGGTGTCCTTTCCAATTAGAAACACAATGTGCTATTGAGTCGATGTCTGCCAAGCAGGCTGATCTGAAATCTCTGGGCAATAAGATTCTTTGTTGGCAAGAACTTGTGCCATTCAAACCCTCGGCTGGTCAAAGGCAATGGCTTTGGGATATATGCATCATGTGGGTTCCCATTGTGTACTGCTCTCTCCTGTGGCTTTACCTTTTCCATTGGCTCACTGCACTCTGAAGTACCAACGACAACATATCCCCTACGCCATGTCTCAAATCTTCTCACATATTCTCTGGGATTACTTTTTTTCTTTTACTGTGGAGTTTGGTATGCTTCAGGTCATTTTCCACCATATTTCATTATATGTGGTAATCTTCAGTTTGTGTTCATGGCTGAAGACACCTGGAGTTATCAGAAAATACTACCAAATCTGTCCTCCATAGGCACCACAGATGCTTATAGTTATAATCAAGAAGGAATTCTTGCCACTAACTTCATGTGGTAGAGTTTTGTTGAGCATTAGGCTACATCACATCTCTCAGTCTCAGAAATACAAATAACAATTTTACTCTCTCATCATAGTCAAGGAACATTTGAAAAAGCAGTGGAAAAAAGTACAAACAATATGACTCTAACCAGGCACACAAAATTGTGTGTTTGCTTAAAGGCCGGTTAGTGAGAATATGTGTTTATAAAAGAGGCCTAAATGGGACATAACTTGTACGAAATTTGGCTGAAAGTGATGAAATGTGAGTTTTCAATGCATATCAAATTGAATTGTTATGCATTAAAGACCGAGTTATTATCTCCTGAAATTTAATTTTAAGTGTTATATGAAACAAACACAGACAACACCCCCCCCCAGATAAGACACACAAAAGATGGGGAGCAAGTGAGGAACCACAGTAAAGGAAGCAAATCCCAAAGAAAATACCATAAAGGTGAAAGGCACAGAGAATACAAGTCAGAAAGGAACCAAAATTAGAAAGTTAACTCCTTACCTATCAATAATTAGATCAAGTATTCAGGACTAAATTTTCCTATCCCTATAAAAAGATTGTTGGAAGGATGAAAAAATTTAAAATATGCAAAAAAAAAAAAAAGGTCAACATGAAAACAACATAAACCCAACTTGACCTTGTGTTGGCCATAGGAGATTTCCTTTGGCTATAAAGATGCAAATAGCTTGAAAGGGAAGAACTGGGGGAGACATAGGATATGCAATTCTCAAGGAGAAGAGAGCAAAAGTGAATGTGCCTATGGCAGATAGAGAGATTTTATGCCTTCCAGAGACAAAAATTATCAGAAGCTGTTTAGTCTTGACGGAGCATCCAAACATAAGACACTTGGAAGAATTTCCATCATATATACCACCAACGTGGGTGTATCTACATGTTGGAGGCATATTAACGGAAAGGAAGGGAGATGGAGACCAAAATCCAATATTCTTGGGGACTACGATATCCACTTTAAGCACAGGACAGATCATAGGGACTGAAAGGTGGGAAGGAATAACTGACATCATCACGGGATCTCTAGACCACCTGAGCTTTGGGGAAACATGCATAAGATATATCTCTGAGGACCATAGGAGAAGTTGTTCCATAGGGAAAACCTAGCATTGTCTATTACATATCGTGTGCTGTATTCCAAATCCAGTTGCAATTAAAAGAAGATAATTCAAATCCTATCTTGCTCCATGCAATCCGTGCCCTCTCTAATACCCACAACCTGGTTCCCTCATCCTCTCACCCCACGACCCTTCAGAACCCTCAGATTGTTTTTACAGAGTCTATAATTTCATATTGTTCACCTCCCCTTCCAATTTCCCTCAAATCCCTTCTCCTCTCCATCTCCTCTTGTCCTCCATGTTATTCGTGATGCTCCACAAATATGTGAAACCATAGGATAATTGACTCTCTCTGCTTGACTTGTTTCATTCAGCATAATCTCTTACAGTCCCGTCCATGTTACTACAAAACTTGGGTATTTATCCTTTCTGAGGAAAGCACAATACTCCTTAGTGTAAATTGACCACATCTTTCTTATCCATTCTTCCATTGAAGGGTATTTTGGGTCTCTCTATAGTTTGGCGACCATGGTCATTGCTGCTATAAACATTGGGGTACAAATGGCCCTTCTTTACACTACATCTGTATCTTTGGTAAAGACCCAGTAGTTCAATGGCAGAGTCATAGGGAATTTCTATTTTCTACTTCTTGAGGAATCTCTACAGCGTTCTCCAAAGTAGCTGCAATAATGTGTATTCCCACCAACAGTGTAAGAGGGCTCCCCATTCTCCCCATCCTCTCCAACACATGCTGTTCCCGTTTTGCTTTTTGGCCATTCTAACTGGCGTAAGGTGATATCTCAATTGGTTTTCATTTGAATCTCCCTGATGGCTAGTGATGATGAATATTTTTTCTTGTGTCTGAAAGCCATTTTTATGTCTTCATTGGAAAAATGTCTGTTCATATCTTCTGCCTATTTTTTTTATATGGTTGTCTGTTCTTTGTGTGTTGAGTTTGAGGAGTTCATTATAGATCCTGGATATCAACCATTTTTCTGTACTGTCATTTGGAAATATTTCCTCCCTTTCCACGTTTTGCCTCATTTTTGTTGTTGTTGTTGTTGACTGTTTCCTTTGCTGTGTATAAGCTTTTGATCTTGATGAAGTTCCAAAAGTTCATTTTCACTTTGTTTCCTTTGCCTTTGCAGCCATATATAGAATGAAGTTGCTGTGGCTGATATCGAAGAGGTAACTGCCTATGTTCTCCTCTAGGAATCTGATGGATTCCTGTCTCACATTTCAGTCTTTTATCCATTTTGAGTTACCTTTGTATAGGGTGTAAGAGAATGATTGAATTTTATTTTTCTATATATAGCTGTCCAGTTTTCCCAACACCATTTATTGAAGAGACTGTATTTTTTCCACTATACAGTGGAATATTATTTGCCCATAGATTTCAAGGTCCATATATGGGTTCTCTACTCTGTTCTAATGGTCAATGTGTCCGTTTTTAAGCCAGTATCAATGTGTCTTGGTGATCACAGCTTTGTAGTAAAACCGGGAATCAGTTAACGTGAGGGCCCAAGGTTTATTTTTGTTTTTCAACATTTCCTCAGCAATTTGGGGTCTCTTCTGATTCCATACTAGTTTTCGGATTATTTGCTCCAACTCTTTGAAAACTGCCGGTGGAATTTTGATCGGAATGGCATTAAAAGGATAGATTGCTCTAGACAGTATAGACATTTTCACTATGTTTATTCTTCCCATCCAAGAGTATGAAATGGTCTTCCTCTTTTTGTGTATTCTTCAAATTTTTCATGAGTGTTATGCAATTCCTTGAGTATAGATTCTTTACTTTTTTGGTTAGGTTTATTCCCACTTATCTTATGGTTCTTGGTGATATAGTAAATGGAATACATTGTTTAAATTCCCTTTATGGATTTTCATTTTTAGTGTATAAGAAAGCCACAGATTTATGTACATTGACTTTGTATCCTGCCAGTTTGCTGAATTGCTGTATGAGTTCTAGAAGTTTGGCGGTGGGGTCTTTTGGGTTTTCCATATAACGTATCATCTCATCTGCGAAGGAAAAGATTTTAAATTATTTATTGCCAATTTGGATACTTTTTATTTCTCTTTGTTGTTGGATTGCTGTTTCTAGAACTCTTTATACTATGTTTAACAAGAGTGGTGAGAGTGGGCATCCATCTGTTCCTGAACTCAATGGGAAATCTACAAGCTTTTACCAATTGAGGATGATATTTGCTGTGGGTCTTTCATAGATAGATTTGATGAAGTTCAGGAGTGTTCCCTCTATCCCTATACTTTGAAGAATTTTAATCAGGAAGAGATGCTGGATTTTGTCAAATGCTTTTTCTGCATCAATTGAGAAGACCATGTTGTTCTTCTCTCTTTTCTTATTGATTTGTTCTATGACATTGATTGATTTGTGAATGCTGACCAATCCTTGTAGCCCAGAGATGAATCCCACCTGCTCAGGGTGGGCAAACTTCTTAATGTGTTGTTGAATCCTGTTTGCTAATATCTTGTTGAGAATCATAGCATCCATTTTCATCAGTGATATTGGTCTAAAATTCTTCTTTTAGGTAGGATCTTTGGCCTGGTTGGGGATCAGGGTAGTGCTGGATTCACAGAAAGGGTTGGGAAATTTTCCTTATGCTTCAATTTTTTGAAACAGCTTCAGGAGAATAGGCGTTATTTCTTTTTGAAAGTTTGGTAGAATTCCAAAGTGAATCCGTCAGGTCCTGGGCTCTTGATTTTTGCGGAGATATTTGATCACTGCTTCAATATTATTACACGATATTGGTCTATTCAGGTTTTCAATTTCTTCCTTGTTCAATTTTGGGACTTTATAGTTTCCATGGAAAGCATCCTTCCATATAACTGTTCATAATAACTTCTAATGATTGTTTCTACTTCCCTGGTGTTAGTTGTGATCTCTCACTTTTCATTCATGATTTTATTAATTTTGGCTTTCTCTCTTGTCTTTTGTTTAGTGTTGCCAATGGGTTATCAATCTTATTGCTTCTTTAAAAAAAACAGCTTTTGTTTCACTGATACATTCTACTGTATCTCTGGTTTCTACCTCATTGATCTCTGCTCTAATCTTGATTATCTCTCTTCTTAAGTGTGGAGATGGTTTTATTTGTTGTTGATTGTCCAGTTCTTTAACGTGTAGAGACAGCTGATGAGTTGTGGATTTTCCCTTTGTTTGTTTGTTTGTTTGTTTTTTGAGGAACTCTTGGATGGCTGTGTATTTCCCCCTTCAGTCCGCCTTTGTTGTATCACATACGTTTTGGACTGAAGTGTCTACATTCTCATCGGTTTCCATGAATTGTTTCAGCTCTTCTTTGATCCCCTGGTTGATCCAAGCATTCTTTTAAAAAATAATAATAAATTAATTTGTTTAATAAACATATAACATATTTTTAGCCCCAGTGGTTAAGGTCTGTGAATCACCAGGTTTATACATTTCATAGCACTCATCCTAGCATATACCCTCCTCAATATCCATTTTACCACCACCCTCTCCAGTCCCCACACCCCAGCAATCAGTTAGTTTTTTGAGATTGAGTCTTTTATTGCTTGTCTCCCTCTCAATTCAATGTACTTTCATTTATTCTTTTCCTACCCCCCATTACCCCACATTCCATCTCCACTTCCTCATATCAAGGAGATCATATGATAGTTGTCTTTCTCCGATAGTTTTGTTTTTTTTTTTTTTTTTGTTTTTGTTTTTGTTTTTTTTTTTGCTAAGCATCATACCCTCTAGATAAATTCACATGTTCAAAAATGGCAAGATGTCATTTCTTTTGCTGGCTGCATAGTATTCTATTGTGTATATATACCACATCTTCTTTATCCATGCATATTTTGATGGGCATTTAGGTTCTTTGCATTGGTTGGCTATTGTGGACATTGCTGCTATAAACATTCGAGTGCACTTGCCTCTTTGGAGTACCACATTTCTGTCTTTAGGATATATACCCAATAGCAATTGCTGTGCCATAGGTTATCTCTATTTTCAGTTTTCTGAGGAACCTCCACACTCTTTTCCAGAGTGGCTGCACAAGCTTGAATTCCCACAAAGACTGCAGGAGAGTTCCCTTATCTCTGCATCCTCGCCACCATCTGTCATTTCTTGACTTGTTAATTTTAGCCATTCTGACTGGTGTGAGGTGGTATCTTGTTGTGGTTTTGATTAGTATCAGTTGAGTCCTGATTTGTGACCCAGTATATGGTCTATTTTTGAGAAGGTTCCATGTGCACTTGAGAAGAACGAGTGTTCTGCTCTTTTAGGGAGGAGTGTTCTGTATATGTCTATGAGGTCCATCTGGTCTAATGTGTCATTCAATGATTTTGTTTATGAATTTTCTGCATGGATGCTCTGTCAATTTCTGAGAGAAACATGTAAAGATCTCCTACTATTAATCTCTTCATATCAATATGACTCTTTATCTTGACTAACCTTTTTTCTCATGTAATTGGTTGCTCCCATATCGGGTGCACAGATATTTACAATTGTTAGATCATCTTGATGGATAGTCTCCTTAAGAATGATGTAGTTCTTTCTGTATCTCTGACTACTGCCTTTAGTTTTAAATCTAAATTATCTGATATTAGAATCGCTACCCCGGCCATCTTTTGAGGCCACTGGCATGAAAGATGTTTCTCCATCCTTTCATTTTCAGTCTGGGTGTATCTTTAGGTTCATAATGGGTCTCTAGTAGACACCATATGGATAGGTCCTGTCGTTTAATCCAATCTGCAACCCTGTGTAATTTTATGGGCGCATGTAGGCCCTTCACATTGAGGTGTTTATTGATAGATATGTTTTTATTGACATCGCGTTACCTTTGAAGCCTTTTATTCTGTAGATTTTTTTCTATATTTCTGTTCAATGCTATTCTTAGGATTTTTCCACTTTTATAGAACTCCCCTTAATATTTCCTGCAGTGTCAGTTTGGTGGTTGCATAGTCCCTTAAGCCTTGCCGTTCTTGAAAACTATATCTCCATCGATTTTGAATGTCAGTCTTGCTGGATAAAGTATTCTTGGTTGCATATTCTTCTCATTTAGTACCCTGAAAAAATCTTTCCTGCCCTTTCTGGCTTGCCAGTTCTCTCTGGACAGGTCTGACATGATTCTGATCGGCTTTCTTCTGTACATAAGAATCCTCTTTGTCTTAGCAGCTTTAAAGCGATTGATTCTATACTTATGATTTCTCAATTATACTATCAGTTCCCTTTCATTTTTTTTTTTTTTTGGAATCTATAATTCTAGGGGGAGACTGTTCTGCCTCTAGAACATGAACACTGGTTCCATTCATGAGATTAGGAAAATTTTTATAATGATGTTGTTCCACTATATCTTCTAGACTTCTTTCTTTCTCCTCCCCTTCAGGAATTCCAATAATTCTGACATTGGTACATTTCATGGCATCATTTATTTCCTGGATTCTGTTTTTGTAGCTTCTAAATTTGTGCCAGACTTCCTCCTGATACTTTCTCTGTCTGTTTTTCCCACAGATCATTAATTATATCTTATTTTGTGGTTACCCTAGCTTTTAGAGAATTTAGATTAGATTGGAACTGATTGAGAGCATTGTGAACCTCATCCCTGGTGGTTTTAGTTCTGCCCTTACATTGTGAATGTCATCCCTGGTGGCTTTCAGTTCTGCTCTAATCAATTTTGTTTGATCATGCATGGCTTTCTGCAACCTAGCTATTGTGAGCCTGAATACTCTTTCTGACATACTGAATATGTTGATAGCCATTAGGTCAGTTGCAGAAGGCCCATCCATTTTTCTTCTGTTGTGCATTCCTCCTCCAAGTCATTTTTGTGAGAGATGACTGAACGGAGGCAGGTGGATGTATCGACCATGTTGTAGTGAAAGTACGCCCTGGGATGCTTTTGAGCAATAGGATTCCTGACCCAAACAAGAGAAAACAGAAAAGAGAAAGAATAGAGAGAGATAGAAAGATAAAAGAGAAGGCTCAGCCCAAATGGGCCCCAAGGAAAGATTTGTGAAGAATACAAACAGAAACAGACAAACAAAAAACTGATAAAATTATAAGCAAATAAAAAAAAAGAAACTTGGCAAAAAGAACCCCAAATATAAGATTTATATATTATTAGGACAAACAAGAAAACATGGAAACTTTGGCAGAGAAAAATGATGTGAGTGTGGTTATAAGTTCTCAGTGTGGGCGAGGAAGATTGTGTTGATTCTTCCTGGATGTATCTTGAAATCTTTGTTTAAAAAAACTCAACTTATCTAAGATATAGTGGGATTAAAAATTGGTTTACCTATAGGGGTAGCATTGATTGGAGAAAGGGGATTGCCATGATGTTAAACTCTATATGAATATTAGAAAATAAAAATTATAAAGAAACAAAGTGGACTAAACTAAACTCAAATTTTAAAAAAAAATGCAAAAGAGAACACAGGTGTATATACCAAAAGTTCATATTAGAAGGTTATTATATAATTAGATGTTCTGGACATCTCACTGTGATGATAAATATGTTAATACAGCAAAGACAATTCTAAGGTGGAAATACATAACCATCCAAGCATCGCTCAAAAAAATTGAAAAATCCAGAACACACCAACTGTCTGTACACCTTAAAGAACTGGAGAATCAATAACAAATAAAACCAACTCCACACATAAGAAGGGAAATAATCAAGATTAGAGCTGAGATCAAGGAGTTAGAAACTAGAGATACAGTAGAATGTTTCAATGAAACTAGAAGCTGGTTTTTTGAAAGAATCAATAAGATCGATAAATCATTGGTGACACTAATCCAAATGAAAATAGAGAAAGCTCAAATTCATGAAATTATGAATAAAAAGGGAGAGATCACAATGAACACCAAGGAAGTAGAAACAATCTTCATAAGTCATTATCAACAGTTAAATGACAATAGGCTAAGCAACCAAATGAAATTGATGCATTCCTGGAAAACTATAAACTCTGAAATTGCACCAGGAAGAAATTGAAAACCTGTATAGACCGATATCTAGTAACGAGATTGAAGTGGTGATCAAAAACCTCCCAAAAAACAAGAGCCAAGGACTTGATGGATTCCCTGAGGAATTCTACCAAATTTTCAAGGAAGAAATAACACATATTCTCCTGAAGCTGTTTTTTTAAAAAAACTGAAGCAGAAGGAAAACTTCCAGACTCTTTTTGAAGCCAGCATTACCCAGATTCCCAAACCAGGCAAAGACCCTACCAGAAAGAATTTCAGACCAATATCACTGATAAATATTGATGCTAAGATTCTCAACAAGATCCTAGCAAACAGGAAACAACAGGACATTAAAAAGATTATCCACCATGACCAGGTTAGATTCATCCCTGGACTACAAGGTTGGTTCATCATTTGCTAATCAATCAATGTCATCGAAAAAATTAATATGAGAAGAGACAAGAACAACATGGTCCTCTCAATTGATGCAGAAAAAGCATTGAACAAAATCCTGCACCCGTTCCAAATTAAAATGCTTCAAAATATCGGAATAGAAGGAACATTCCTGATCTTCATAAAATATATCTATGAAAGACCCACAGTGAATATCATCCACAATGGGAAAAGGTTGCAGCCTTCCCATTCAGATAAAGAACACGACAAGGATGCCCACTCTCACCACTTTTGTTCAACATAGTATTAAAAGTCCTAGCAATATCAATCAGAAAATAAAGAAAAATAAAAGGTATCCAAATTGGTATGAAGAAGTCAAACTTTTTCTCTTTGCAAATGACATTATTCTTTATATGGAAAACCAAAAACACTCCACCTCCAAACTACTAGAACTCATACAATTCAGCAAAGTGGCAGGATACAAAGTCACTCTACAGAAATCAGTGGCTTTCTTATACACTAGTAATGAAAATAAAGAAAGGGAGATTAGAGAATCGATTATATTTACTATAGCACAAAGAACCATAAGATACCTGGGGATAAAACTAATGAAAGAGGTAAAGTATCTGTACTCGAGGAACTACAGAACACTCATGAAAGCATTTGAAGAAGACACAAAGAGATGGAAGAGCATTCCATGTTCTTGGATCAGAAAAATAAGCATTGCTAAAATGTCTATACTGCCGAGAGGAATCTATACTTTTAATGGTATTCAGATAAAAATTCCACCGATACTCTTCAAAGAGCTGGAGCAAATAATGCTAAAATTTGTATGGACTCAGAAGAGACCCAGAATCGCTAAGGAAATGTTGAAAAAACAAAAATAAAATGGGGGGCATTATGTTACCTGATTTCAAACTTTACTACAAAGCTGTGATCACCAAGACAGCATGGTAGTGGCATAAAAACAGACACATAGACAAGTGGAAGAGAGTAGAGAGCCCGGGTATGGACCCTCAACTCTATGGTCAATTAATCTTTGACAAGGCAGAAAAAATATATACAATAGAAAAAAGACTATCTCTTCAATAAATGGTGCTGGGACAACTGGGCAGCTATATGTAGGAGAATCAAATGGGACCATTATCTTACACCGTACACAAAGATAAACTCAAAATGGATTAAGGACCTCAATGTGAGACAGGAATCCATCAAAATAGTACAGGAGAACATAAGTAGTAATCTCTTCGATATCAGGCACAGCAACTTCTTTCAAGATATGTCTCCAAAGGCAAAGGAAACAAGAGCAAACATGAACTTTTGCAACTTCATCAAAATCAAAAGCTTCTGACCAGCAAAAGAAACAGTCAAGAAAACAAAGAGGCAACCCACGGAATGGGAGAAGGTATTTGCAAATGACAGTACAGACAAAAGATTGATATACAGGATCTATAATGGACTCTTAAAACTCAACAGACACAAAACAGACAATCATATCAAAAAATGGGCAGAAGATATGAACAGACACTTCTCCAATGAAGACATACAAATGGTTATCAGACACATGAAAAAATGTTCATCATCACTAGCCATCAGGGAGTTTAGAATGAAAACCACATTGAGATATCACCTTACACCAGTTAGAATGGCCAAAATTAGCAAGACAGGAAACAACATGTGTTGGAAAGGATGTGGAGAAAGGGGAACCCTCTTCCACTGTTGGTGGGAATGCAAGTTGATGCAGCCTCTTTGGAGAACAGTATGGATATTCCTCAAGAAATTAAAAATAGAGCTTCCCTATTACCCTGCAATTGCGATACTGGGTATTTACCCCAAAGATACAGATGTAGTGAAAATAAAGGCCATTATTACCCCAATGTTTATAGCAGCATTGGCCACGGTCGCCCAACTGTGGAAAGAACCAAGATGCCCTTCCATGGACGAATGGATAAGGAAGATGTGGTCCATATACACTATGGACTATTATGCCTCCATCAGAAAGCACGAATACTCAACTTTTGTAGCAATATAGACAGGACTGGAAGAGATTATGCTGAATGAAACAAGTCAAGCAGAGAGAGTCAATCATCCTATGGTTTGACTTCTTTGTGGAGCATCACATATATCAGGGAGGACATGGGGAGATAGAGAGGAGAAGGGAGATGGAGGATATTGGAAGGGGAGGTGAACCACGAGAGACTATGGACTCTGAAAATCAATCTGAGGATTTTGCAGGGGCGGGGGTGTGGGAGGTCTGGCTACCAAGTGGTGGCTATTATAGAGGGAGTGGATTGCATGGGGCACTGGGTGTTGTGTAAAAATAATGAATACTGTTATGCTGAAAATTAAAAAAAATAATTAAAAAATCTATATAAATAACAGAATATTGGGAAAGAATTAAAATTAATGTTGTATCTATGAAATAGTGGTGGTTGTTCTCTTGTAGTGTTTTAATTTTATACTTTGCTGGTTTTATTTCTGAGGGAGGGGCCTGCCACGTGGGTTTTTAGTCAATGATGTTACCTGATTTAAGTCCTCCCTCCCCGCTCATGGGGGTGGGCTCTGAGGAAACTGGTTTTTTCAGGCTTTTGTTTTCTGCAGGTTTTTATATTTGTTCACTTTTTCTCTCTCGCCTTGAATGCTTTTGATGGTTCCTGGAGTTTTAGAGGAAAGTAAACTGCAGCCTGACCTCCCTACAGAGAGAAACCTCTATCTGCTCCCCTGTATGTTCTGCAGGGCACATATAAATTCCCTTTTGGCCAATGGCAGAGCTTATATTGAGATACGGTCCCAGGGGATGCAGGATCTTTTGCTTGTACTGAAAACCACAGCAGCAGTGTGGGCAGCTCCAGACCACCAGAGTGGTTCCAAGAAGTGATTGCATACTGAGATTTTCCCATTGGCCTGGGCTTGGAGCACCTGGTCTTTCTGGGTCTAAGAGTGCCGGGCATGTGACACCTTTCATAGGGGAGGGTGTGGGTCACAGGCACCTCTCAGGCTCTGATAGTATGTCAAGGGTTTAAGAGCACCAAGCTGGGCCTTCAGGCAGGGGAAGGTGAGGGGTGCGCGTGTCTCAGGCAAGGCTCGGCAATTTGCTGTATGGTGTGGCCCCCACCCCTTACAGAAACTGGACACAACACACCTCAGGTGCACTGGTGGCTCAGGAACAAAGAGCTGGTTAATCTGCCAAACTCTCTCTAGCTCAGCACCAGAAAATTCTAAACTTTCTCCGGGACATAAGTCCCTGTCCTTAGCCGCCTCAATTGTCACAGTTTAACCCCGTGATCCTTTGCTGTTTTTGAGTGCTTTCAACATGAGTCCAAGTTAATGGTGGTCCCAAGACACAGGGCACTCTTGTATTGGGGCATTACTTTCCAATCGGTTGATTCTGGTGGCTCTTTCCCCCTTTTTACCTTCCGATATCAGACAAAGAGAAATAAAAGGTATTTAAATTGGCAATGAAGAAGTCAAATTTTCTCGCTTCGCAGATGACATGATTCTTTATATGTAAAACCCCAAAGACTCTATCCCCAAATGTCTAGAACTCATACAACAATTTAGCTACATGGCAGGATACAAAGTCATATATGGAAATCAGTGGCTTTCTATACACTAACAATGAAAATGCATAAAGGAAAATTAGAGAATCGATTCCATTTACTATAGCACCAAGAACTATAAGATATCTGGGAATAAAACTAACTGAAAAGGCAAAGGAGCTGTACTTGAGGAACTACAGAACACCCATTAAATAAATTGAAGAAGACACACACAAAAAAAGGAAGATCATTCCATGATCTCGCATTGGAAGAAAAAACATTGTCAAAATGTCTATACTGCCTAGAGCAATCTATCGTTTTAATGCCATTCCTATCAAAATTCCAACGGTATTTTTCAAGGAGCTGGAGCAAATGATCCTAAAATTTGTATAGAATCAGAAGAGACCCAGAATTTCTAAAGAAATGTTGAAAAACAAACATAAAACCGGGGCATTGCGTACCTTATCTCAAGATTTACTACAAACTTGTGATCACCAAAACAGCATTGTCCTGGCATAAAAACGGACACATAGATGAGTGAAATAAAGAGAATAGCCCATATATGGACCCTCAACTCTATGGGCAAATAATCTTCGTCAAAACAGGAAAAAATATACAGTGGAAAAAAGACAGTCTCTTCAATAAATAAATGGTGCTGGGAAAACTGGACATCCATTTGTAGAAGAATGAAACTCGACCATTCTCTTACACAGAGGTAAGCTCAAAATGGATAAAAGACCTCAACATGAAACAGGAATCCATCATATCCTAGAGGAAAACATAGGCAGTAATCCCTTCGATATCAGCCACAGCAACTTCTTTCAAGATATGTCTCCAAAGGCAAAGGAAACAAAAGTAAAAATGAACTTTTGGGACTTCATCAAAATCAAAAGCTTCTGCACAGCAAAAGAAACAGTCAACCAACAAAAAGCCAACCCACAGAATGGGAGAAGCTATTTGCAAATGAGAATACAGATCAAAGATTGATATCCAGGATCTATAAAGAACTCCTCAAACTCAACATATACAAAGCAGACAATCATGTAAAAAATGGGCAGAATATACGAACAGACACTTCTCCAAAGAAGACCTACAAATGACTATCGGACACATGAAAAAATGTTCATCATCAATAGCTTTCAGGGGGATTCAAAGGAAAACCACATTGAGATACCACCTTACACCAATGGCCCAAATTAGCAACACAGGGTCAACATGTGTTGGAGAGAATGTGGAGAAAGGGAAACCCTCTTACACTGTTGGTGGGAATACAAGTAGGTGCAGCCAGTTTGGAAAACAGTGTGGAGATTCCTCAAGAAATTAAAAATGAGCATCCCTATTACCCTGCCATTATACTATTTGGTATTTACCCCAATGGCACAGATGTAGTGAAAAGAAGGCCCGTTTGTACCACAATGTTTATAGCAGCAATGGCCACAGTTGTCAAACTGTGGAAAGAACCAAGATGAACAAATGGATAAGGAAGATGTGGTCCATATAGACTGTGGATTATTATGCCTCCTTCAGAAAGGATGAATACACAACTATTGAAATACCATGGACAGGACAGGAAGAGATTATGCTGGATACAATCAAGCAGAGAGAGTCAATTATATATGGTTTCACTTATTTGTGGAGCATCACAAATAACATGGAGAACAAGGGGAGATGTAGGCGAAAAGGGAATTGAGGTAAATTGGAATGGAAGGTGAACCATGAGAGACTATGTGCTCTTAAAACCATTCTGAGGGTTTTGAATGGGTATGGGATGGGTAATTGGGAATACTAGCTGGTGGGTATTAGAGAGGGCATGGATTGCATCGAGCACTTGGTGTAGTGCAAAAACAATAAATACTGCCACACTGAAAAGAAATTTAAAAAAAATAGATAGTAAACAATAAACTGGTAACTTAAATAAAAAAAAATTACTGTGTACCAAAATTCTTGTATACCTTCCCATTTATTTTTGTTGTTTTTATTTAAATATAATTGATATACAGTGTTGTTAGTTTTGGATGTACAATAAAATAAATCAACAATTCTAAAAAACAAACAAATAAAAAACAACAACAACAAAACTGGCCCTTTCAAAAGCAGTTGAAGACCTACAGTGAAAAGGACATAATTATATTTTATTATCTATACTTATTAAAATGACATGAGATTTGCTTCCTATAAAGTCATTATCTCAATTGGTTCTTTATTCCTGTAAATTAGAGTCTAACTGAGTCCTCCATTTCTGGAATCAATGAGAAGACACGACATTGTCTTCCTTAAATGTCTAGAAATGTTGACCAGTAAAATGATAGAGAAGGGACTTTCTGTATGGGTCAGTCTTTTCTGACCCATAAGGAAAAGACGCTTGGAAAGGACTATCACCCACATGATGACATACCTCTGAGAGCTGATGATACCCAAGATGCCTCACTGTTTCTTGAGATCTCTAGAAATTGCATTGGAAATAGCAAAACTTTGCCATCTCTGGAGAAATGTTGATCTAAATGATGCTATACCTAACATCATTTCTCATTTCTTTGTATACAAAGGGGACGTGGGAAATTAACACACAAGACAACCTAAGGTCTTGACTAATCTAAGAGGGCTCTTTTTCTGTCTTTCCAGGGTCTTAGTACCTAAAGCCATAGGACTCAAATGTCATGAGAGAGGGACTGCTGTTTCAGTGAATCCAACTTCTGTGATGTCACCAAGGTTTGAACTCGAAGCAACCACTCCTTTTCAACCCACGCCTGATCATGGAGTGGTCATGGAGTGGTCATGGGTGGGCTTAGAGGATCCCAAGGCCTCCCAAACCATAGGAGCTGCCTGGATCCCTCACGAAGGCAGTTGTGAAGTGAATCGGTGTCATGTTTTCCATGGTCGAATTCGTAGTCTTTGGTCATGACTATCACCACCAGCCTCTGGACACCGGAGAAAGGCAAGAATCCACCATTCCATCTTACCCATGATAGGACAAGAAAGATTCAGCTATCAACTTACACCAGATAGATTGGCCAAAAATAGCAAGATAGGAAGCAACATGTGTTGGAGGGGATGTGGAGACAGGGAAACCCACTTACGCTACTGGTGGGAATGCAAGTTGGTGCAGCCTCTTTGGGAAACACTGTAAAGATTTCTCAAGAAATTCAAAATAGAACTTCCCTATGACCCTGCCATTGCACTCCTGGGTATTTAGCGGAGATACAGATGTAGTGTAAAGAATGGACATCTCAACCCCAATGATTATAGCAGCAATGGCCACAGTCGCCAAACTGTGGAAAGAAGCAATATATTGTTCAATGTATGAATGGATAAAGAAGATGTGGTCCATGTACACTATTGCGTATTATGCCTCCATCAGAAAGGAAGAATACCCAACTTTTGTAGCAATATGGATGGCGTGGAGTAGATTATGCTGAGTGAAATAAGTCAAGCAGAGAGAGTCAATTATCATATGGTTTCACTTATTTGTGGAGCATAACAATAGCATGGAGGACATAGAGAATTAGGGAGAAGAAGGGACTTGGGGGAAATTGGAAGGGGAGGTAAACCATGATAGACTATGGACTCTGAAGAACTATCTTAGCGTTTGAAGGGCGAGGGGTGGGAGAACAGGGTACCAGTTGTTGGGTATTATAGAGGGCATGGATTGCATGGAGCGCTCGTTGTGTTACAAAAATAATGAATATAGTTATGCTGAAATTAAAAAAAAATTAATAAAAAAGAAATACAGAAAGGGAAGTTAGAGAATCGATTGCATTTACTATACAAAGAATCATAATATACCTGGGAATAACCCGAAACGAAGCGGTAAAGGATGTGTATGTGAGGAACTACAGAACACTCATGAAGGAAATTGAAGAAGACCCAAAAACATGGAAGTCCATCTATGCTCCTGAATTGGAAGTATAAACATTGTTAAGATGTCTTCACTGCCTAGAGCAATCTATCCTTTTAATTCCATTCTGATCAAAATTCCACTGGTATTCTTCAAAGAGATGGAGCAAATGAAGCCAAAATTGGTATGGCAACTGAGGAGACCCAGAATCGATAAGAAAATGTTGGAAAAGAAATATACAATTGGGGGAATCATGTTACCTGATTTCAAACTTTACTGCAAAGCTGTGATCACCTAGACATCATGTTACTGACTTAAAAAAGGACACATAGACCGTGAAACAGTGTGGAGCCCAGATATGGACTCTCAACTGTATGGTCAAATATTCCTCAAAAAAATATAGAGTGGCAGAAATTCAGTCTGTTCAATAAATGGTGTTTGGAAAACTGGACAGCTATGTGTAGAAGCATTATCTTGGTGTTCTGTTTCACCGTCACAAAGATAAACTCAAAAAAAAAAAAAAAGTACTCAACGTGAGACTGGAAATCTATCAGAATCCTAGAGGAGAATATAAGCAGTAATCTCTTCAATATCAGCCACAGCAACTTCTTTCAACATATGGCTGTAGAGTAAAAAAAAAAAAAAAAAAAAAAAAAAAAAAAAAAAAAAGAACTTTTGTGATTACTTCAAGATCAAAAGATTTTGCACAGTAAAGGAAAAAGTCAACAAAACAACGAAGCAACTCACGGAATAGGAGAAGAGATTTGCAAATGACAGTCCAGACTACATGTTGTTATCCAGGATCTATAAAGAACTCCTCAACCTCAACACACACAAAACAGACAATCTTACAAAAAAATGGGCAAGAGATATGTACTGACACTAGGCCAATGAAGACCTTCCAAATGGCTATCAGACACATGAAAAAAATGTTCATCATCACTAGACCTCAGGGAAATTCAAATGAAAACCACACTGAGATGACCTTACACCAGTTAGAATTGCCAAAATTAGCAAGATGGGAAACAACTTGTGTTGGAGGGGATGTAGAGAAAGGTGAACACTCTTACACTGTTGGTGGGAATGCAAGATGGTGCAGCCTCTTTGGAAAACACTGTAAAGACTTCTCAAGAAATTCAAAATAGAACTTCCCTATGACCCTGTCATTGCACTCCTGGGTATTAACCCCGGAGATAGAGATGTAGTGTAAAGAAGTGCCATCACTACCCCAATGTTTATAGCAGCAATGGTCACAGTCCTCAATATGTGGAAAGAAACAATATAATTTTAATGTACGAATAGATAAGGAAGATGCAATCAATATATACTATGGCATATTATGCCTCCATCAGAAAGGACTAATACCGAAATTTTATACTAATATGGAAGGGAGTGGAAGAGAATATGGTGAGTGAAATAAGTTAAGCAGAGAGAGTCAACTGTCATATGGTTTCACTTATTTGTGGAGCTTAACAAATAGCATGGAGGACATGGCAAGTAAAAGAGAAGAAGGGAGTTGGGGGAAATTAGAAGGGGAGGTGAACCATGAGAGACTATACACTCTTAAGAACTACCTGAGGGTTTGAAAAGGTGGGGGTGGGTGATCAGGGTACCAGTTGTTGGGTATTATAGAGGGCATGGATTTCATGGAGCGCTCATTGTGTAGCAAAAAAAAAAAAAAAAAAAAAAAAAAAGAAAACTGTTATGCTTAAAATTACAAAAAGCTATTAAAAAAAGAAATCTAGAAAGGGAAGTTAGAGAATAGATTCCATTTACTATAGCACAAAGAATTATAAGATACCTGGGAAAAACCCTAAAGGAAGAGAGAAAGAATGTGTATTCGAGGAACTACAGAACACTCATGCAGGAAATTGAAGGAGACACAAAAACATGGAAGTCCATTGCATGCTCTTGAATTGGAAGAATAATCATTGTTAAGATGTCTTCACTGCCAAGAGCAATCCATCCTTTAATTCCATTTTGATCAAATTTCATTGGTGTTCTTTGAAGAGCTGAAGCAAATAACCCTAAAATAGTATGGAATCTGAGGAGAACCAGAATTGCTAAGGAAAAGTTGAAATAGAAATATAAAACAGGGGGCATCATGTTACCTGATTTCAAGTTTTACTACAAAGCGGTGATCACCTAGACAGCATGGTACTGGCTTAAAAACGGACACATAGACCGTGAAACAGACTAGAGAGCCCAGATATGGATTCTCAACTGTATGGTTAAAAAATCGTCGGAAAAATATGGAGTGTCAGAAAGGCAGTCTCTTCAAAAAATGGTGTTCGGAAAACTGGACAGCTATTTGTAGAAGCATTAAACTCGACTATTCTCTTTCACCATACATAAAGATAAACTCAAAATAAAAAAAGAACTCAACATGAGACAGGAAATCTATCAGAATCCTAGAGGAGAATATAGGCAGTAATCTCTTCGTTATGTGCCACAGCCACTTCTTTCAACATATGGCTGCAGAGTCAAAAAAAAAAAAAAAAAAAAAAAAAAGGCACAAAAATGAACTTTTGTGATGTCTACAAGATCAAAAGATTTTTCACAGTAGAGAAAAAGACAACAAACCAAAGAGGCAACTCACGGAAATGGAGAAGATATTTGCAAATGACAGTCCAGACTAAAATTTGTTATCCAAGATATATAAAGAACTCCTCAAACACAACACATACAAAACAGACAATCATACAAAAAAAAAATTGGCAGGAAATATATACTGAAACTTAGCCAATGAAGACGTACTAATGGCTATCAGACACATGAAAAATGTTCATCATCAATAGCCCTCAGGGAAACTCAAATGAAAACCACACTGAGATCACCTTACACCAGTTAGTATGGCCCAAATTTGCAAGAGGGGAAAGAAACTGTGTTGGAGGGGAGGTGGAGAAAGGGGAAACCTCTTACACTGTTGGTGGGAATGCAAGTTGGTGCAGACTCTTTGGAAAACACTGTAAATATTTCTCAAAAAATTCAAAATAGAACTTCCCTATGACCCTGCCATTGCACTCCTGGGTATTTACCGTGGCGATACAGATGTAGTGTAAAGAATAGCCATCTCTACCCCAATGTTTATAGCACCAATGGCCACAGTCGTCTAACTATGGAAAGAAACAATATATTCTTCAATGTACGAATGGATAAGGAAGAAGTGGTCAATATACACTATGGCGTATTATGCCTCCATCAGAAAGGACGAGTACCCAAACTTTTATACTAATAGGGACGGGACTGGAAGAGATTATGCTGAGTGAAATAAGTCAAGCAGAGAGGTCAATTATCATATGGTTTCACTTATTTCTGGAGCATAAAAAATAGCATGGAGGACATGGAGAGTTAGAGAGAAGAAGGTAGTTGGGGAAAATTGGAAGGGGATGTGAACCATGAGAGATGATGGACTCTGAAGAACTATCTGAGGGCTTGAAAGGGAGGGGGGTGGGAGATCAGGGTACCAGTTGTTGGGTATTATAGAGGGCATGGATTGCATGGAGCACTGGGTGTATTGCAAAAATAATGAAAACTGTTATGCCTAAAATTTTAAAAAGTACTACAGAAGGGGAAGCTAGAGAATTGATTCCATTTACTATAGCACAAAGAATCATAATATACCTGGGAATAACCCTAAATGATGAGGTAAAGTTTGTGTATTCGAGGAACTACAGAACACTCATGAAGGAAATTGAAGAAGACACAAAAACATCGAAGTCCATCCCATGCTCTTGAATCAGAAGATTAATCATTGTTAAGATGTCTTCACTGCCTAGAGAAATCTATCCTTTTATTTCAATTCTGATCAAAATTCCACTGGTATTCTTAAAAGAGGTGGAGCAAATATCGCTAAAATTGATATGGAAACTGAGTAGACCCAGAATCGCTAGGAAATATTGAAAAAGAAATATACAACTGGGGGCATCATGTTACCTGATTTCAAGTTTTACTACAAAGCTGTGATCACCTAGACAGCATGGTACTGCTTAAAAACGAACACATAGACTGTGAAACAGAGTAGAGTGCCCAGATATGGACTCAAACTGTATGGTCAAAAAATCGTCAAAAAAATATAGAGTGGAAGAAAGGCAGTCTCTTCAAAAAATGGTGTTCGGAAAACTGGACAGCTATTTGCAGAAGCATTAAACTCGACCATTCTCTCTCACCATACACAAAGATAAACTCAAAATAAAAAAGTACTCAACGTGAGACTGGAAATCTATCAGAATCCTATAGGAGAACATAGACAGTAATCTCTTCGTTATGTGCCACAGCCACTTCTTTCAACATATGGCTGCAGAGTCCAAAAAAAAAAAAAAAAAAAAAAAAAAAAAAAAAAGCACAAAAATGAATGTTTGTGGTTCTTCAAGATGAAAGATTTTGCACAGTGTGGTAAACAGTAAACAAAACAAACAGGCAGCTCACGGAATGGGAGAAAATATTTGGAAATGACAGTCCAGACAATATGTTGACATCCAGGATCTATAGAGAACTCCTCAACCTCAACACACACAAAACAGACAATCTTACAAAAAAATGGGCTGGAGTTATATACTGACACTTAGGTAAAAATACCTACAAATGGCTATAAGACACATGAAAAAATGTTCATCATCACTAGCCCTCAGGGAAATTCAAATGAAAACCACACTAGATCAACTTACACCAGTTAGAATGGCCAAAATTAGCAAGATGGGAAACAACATTTGTTGTAGGGGATGTGGATAAAGGAGAACACTCTTACACTGTTGGTGGGAATGCAAGTTGGTGCAACCTCTTTGGAAAACACTGTAAAGATTTCTCAAGAAGTTAAAAATAGAACTTCCCTATGGCCCTGCCATTGCACTCCTGGGTGTTTACCCAAAGATTCAGATGCAGTGTAAAGAAGGGCCATCTGTACCCCAATGTTTATAGCAGCAATGGTCACAGTCTCCAAAATGTGGAAAGAAGCAATATATTCTTCAATGTAGGAATGGATAAGGAAGATACCATCCTTAAACACTATGGCGTATAATGCCTCCAGCAGAAGGACGAATACCCAACTTTTGTACTAATATGGACGGGCCTGGAAGAGATTATGCTGAGTGAAATGTCAAACAGAGAGAGTCAACTGTCACATGGTTTCTTTTATTTGTGGAGAATAACAAATAACATGGAGGACATGGAGAGTTAGAAAGAAGAAGGGATTGGGGTAAATTGAAAGGGGAGGTAAACCATGAGAGTCTATGGAATCTGAAAAACTATCTGAGGGTTTGAAAGTGCAGAAGTTGGGTGATCAGGGTATCAGTTGTTGGGCATTATCAAGGGCATGGATTGCATGGAGCGCCCGTTGTGCTGCAAAAATAATGAATATTGTTATGCTGAAATTAAAAAAAAATTTAAAAAGAAATACAGAAAGGGAATTTAGAGAACCGATTCCATTTACTATACCACAAAGAATTATACCTGGGAATAACCCTAAACGAAGCGGTAAAGGATGT
Organism: Mustela lutreola; assembly: GCF_030435805.1. Classification (NCBI taxonomy): domain Eukaryota; kingdom Metazoa; phylum Chordata; class Mammalia; order Carnivora; family Mustelidae; genus Mustela; species Mustela lutreola. The sequence continues at coordinate 2,945,402 of NC_081309.1, forward strand.
GTATGCGAGGAACTACAGAACACTAATGAAAGAAATTGAAGAAGACACAAAAACATGGACGTCCATCCATGCTCTTGAATCGGAAGAATAAACATTGTTAAGAAGTCTTCACTGACTAGAGCAATCTATGCTTTTAATTCCATTCTGATCAAAATTCCACTGGTATTCTTCGAAGAGATGGAGCAAATGAAGCCAAAATTGGTATGGCAACTGAGGAGACCCAGAATCGATAAGAAAATGTTGAAAAAGAAATATACAATTGGGGGAATCATGTTACCTGATTTCAAACTTTACTGCAAAGCTGTGATCACCTAGACATCATGTTACTGGCTTAAGAAAGGACACATAGACCGTGAAACAGTGTGGAGCCCAGATATGGACTCTCAACTGTATGGTCAAATATTCCTCGAAAAAATATAGAGTGGCAGAAATGCAGTCTGTTCAATAATTGGTGTTTGGAAAACTGGACAGCTATGTGTAGAAGCATTAAACTTGGCCGTTCTGTTTCACCGTACATAAAGATAAACTCAAAATAAAAAAAGTACTCAACGTGAGACTGGAAATCTATCAGAATCCTAGAGGAGTACATAAGCAGTAATCTCTTTGATATCAGCCACAGCAACTTCTTTCCACATATGGCTGCAGAGTCAAAAAAAAATAAATAAATAAATAAAAACAACAAGAGGAATAAAAGACGTCATCATGGGCTCTCTAGACCACCTGAACTTTGTAGAAATATGCATGAGATTGTGTTTCTTTCTCTCTTATGTGTCCATAAGAGAAGTTCTTCCCTCAGACAGACCTAATATTGTCTATCACTGATCGTGTGCTGGATTCCAAATCCAGTCTTTATTAAAAGTAGATAATTGAATTCCTATCTCATATACTTATGTCCACAAATGTATGACAATTGAAAGAAATCACGGATGGGAAACATAGCCATACCCTAACAGGTGGAAAACACAACACACTCGAGAACTAGCAATGAATCAAAGAAAGATAATCAAAAGGAAAACCAGAGAATACCTCGAAAAAAAGAAAGTAAAGACACTTATGGGATAATGCCAAAACATTTTATGGAGAAAAATATAGGGTTAAATGTGTGTACTTCCTAAAAGTAAAAACACTGAAAAAAAAAAAAAAAAGGAACCTAATATAAGGCCATTAGAAACTAGAAGAAGAAACAATCTCCAAAGGTAACATAAAAAAATGGAATAATACATATGATCATCAAAATAAAAGAAATACAAACAAACCTATAAGAAAAAAATCAGGTGAACTCACACATAAGTTTTGAAAACGTTAACAAACTGGAGGAGCCATTACCTGGATAGAACAGGGAGACAAGCATACAGCTGAAAGAATGAGACCACATGACAACTGATAGAAAGGAAAAAAAAATAATAATCTAAAAATCCCTCTACAGAATTATATCAGCAAATCCAATAACTTAGAGAAAAGGATAAATTCCAAGACACATATCAACTCTCAATATTAGGTAGGAAACATAAAATCTGAGCTCTCTAGCACTGACTAAAGCATTTGAAGCTTTAGCGTTGAACACCTGCTAAAACACAGAAGCCGGGTCCAAATCATTTTTCTCATCAACACTTCCAGACATTTAATAAAGGCAAGGTCATTTCTTCTCATTGATTCCATAAATGGATGAGGCCGGTAGACACTAATTTACAAGTTTAAGGACCCAATTCAGATGTGGACAATATAGGAAACAAATTCCATGCCATTTTATTAAGTAAAAATAATAAGTATATAATTCTTTCCTTTTCTCTGTATTCATCCGCTTTTGATAGGGCCAGTTTGTATTTATTTAATTTTTTTATGTTGAAAAAGCCAGCCTATCATCCATCATTTGTTTTTGACAGAGTATTCACTTGTGCTTTAGTTCAATATATTGCCTAGTGCTCCCTCTAATATATGCCACAACTCCTCAACACCAATTAATCAGTTCCCTTTTTCCCTGAATGTCTCTCTCTTCTATAACCATAAGCTTGGTTCTAAGAGTGGTGAGTAACTCCTGGTTTGTTTCCTTTTCTGACTTCTTCCTCTTCAATTTTCCCTTCCTTTACTAAGGGTACTGGTATTCCTCCTGGGGCACATAGGAGGGAAGCCATATGGCATTTCCCGTTGATGCTTGCATTTTTCATTTCACATCACCCATTCCTGTACCATTCATGTCAACGCAAATACCAGGGGTTCATCCTCCCTGATGGCTGAGGAATACTCTGCTGCCAATATGGACCAAACCTTCTTTATTCAGTAGTATTTGTAAGGACTTTGTGACTCAATCCACAATTCTGTTAGAGTGGGCAGTGCAAGCCATTGATATAGGCCTTTCCTTTACCTCTGATTGAAGTGAGTTGGTCAACATGTCTATACCCATTACCACAGCAGGTAGAGTTAACTAAATTGGACAAGGAGTGCTGTCCAGGGCTCTTTCTTAAGGGTTACCTATCATGCAGAATGTTACTCTACTTGAAGCCTTTGCAAAGGTGTTTGAAGTAAAATCAGGTATACAGAGCTCTAATTCTTTATGACTCGTGCTTCAGAACACTAGGTGATGAGGACACAGACAGCACAATATATTCATGTCCTAACATTTTTCCTTGAAAAGGGACTTTCCGTCCCTTAGTCATCACTGACCCATAGGGAAAAGATGCTGAGAAAGGTTTCTCTCACTCACAGGATGACAAACCCCACAGAGAGCTGATGATAATAAGAGGCATATTGTTTACTGAGAACTCTATAAATTGCAGTGGCTATAGAAAACCTTGCCTTCTCTGAAGAAATGTTGGCCTTAAGAATGGTATACCGAACGTCATTTTATTTTACCTTTTCTATAAGGAGGAAGTGGTAAATTAACACACAAGATAACCTGAGTTCTTGATCAGGCTCATAGGGTTCTTTTTCTGTCCTTCCAGAGGCTTCCTACCTAAAGCCATAGGAATCAAAGGTCATGAGAAAGGGACTGCTGCTTCAGTGAAGTCGCTTCTGTGATGTCACAAAGCTTTGAGATCATAGCAACAACTTCTCCCCAAACCACACCTGATCACTGCACTTTACTGGAGTAGTAATGGGTGTGGAAAGAGCATCCCAAGCCCTCCCAAACCGCTGGAGTGGCCTGGGTCTCTCAACAAGGCAGTTTGCGAAGTTATTCGATTCACCTTCTCCATGGCCTAATTCGTAGTGTTTGTTGATTAATGTCACCATCAGCACTCTGGACTCCAGAGAAAAGCAAGAGTCCACCATTTCATCTTAGCCACGAAAGGCTAAGAAACAATCAGGCCTCAAACAAAGCCTCAGGGAGAAACTCCATGCCCCGCACATGGGTATGGTCCTCCTACCCAATCAGGGCACTTTTGACCATGAAAGGAGCCACTAAAGGAAGGTTTCCAGGGAAGACCCCCAACCAAGCCAAAGACATATCTGGAGTCTTAAATAGGAAAGATACTAGTACCTCTAGCTTCTCCAGAAATCATTCCAAAACAGCCTCCCAATCTTCAAAACTGACCAAGTACCAAAGGCAAACTCTACACCCTAGAACTCAAGGCCCAGAACGGATGCATTTATTTGAAGTCCACATGAGTAAATGTGTGGCACGTTGGAAGAGACTCATAGTCCAAGTGAAGCCATCTAAAAGACTTGTGCTTGCTTCAGGTTTACAACCTGTATCTCCAAAAGGAATCATTGAAGAGGATTCAAATATCTAAGAACCTTGAGCTTTCTCACAGGGTGGTGCATCTACCCTCTGTGGAACTGAATGGAGATGTGGCAGCACAAGCCTGCCTAACGCTTTCATTTACATCCCCCAAATGGTTTCATGTGGTAAGCAAACAGTGCCTCTTGTAGAAGACGGGCATGTTCTAAAAGAGCCAAGAGAGGTTGAGCAATGTGACAACAAAAGGGCCAGTATAGCAGCACAGACAGCAGTTACTACAGGTTGGTGAGGAGATCCAGGAAGGCATAGAAGAGGAGAATGAACAATGGAGCACAGAGCTAAGGTCTGGCATTTTAGGATGGTGGGAGGTGCTCTGTACCTGGATGTATTTCAAAGGGACCTAGGTCCAAATTAGATAAAACATCCTCTGGCCACAGTAAATCCATGTAAAGTCTTTTTTTTTTTTTCTTGGCAAACAATGCACATGCACATATTTGACAGAGAGAAAAGAGATCACAGTCAGGGGATGGAACTGGAGATGCATAAGCAGACTTGCCCCTGAGCAGGGAACCTGAGACTAGAGTCAATGACTCTGGGATCATGAGTTCAGCTGAAGGCTGCCTCTGAAGTGATGGACACACCCTGAGACCCAATATTTGTCTTTTTAATACCCCATAGTTCTAGAAAATAACCACCTTCTTTTCAGTGTTCAGAAATGCAGGGGATACAGATTTTGGATGGGCTGGTGCTGCTTGCTTTATTCGACGTGCTTCAAGAACTGGTATCACTTGTCATCTTGAATTAAGTGAATTGGCTATGGACACATTTCTCTTCCACGCATACTTTCTTAAAGAGAATTCCTCCGTTGCTACCTTTAGAAGGGGTTTGACACTATGTCATGTGTTGCTCTGTTTCTGTTGATGGTGATGGGAGTCCTCCATGTCTTTGAATCTGGATTTCCGTTTTTGCTCCAGGATGAGGGATATTTTCAGCTCTGATTTCTCAAAGAAAACTTCAGCCATCTTTTTTCTCTCATTCCTAGTACTCCTACCATAGACACCTATATCCATTCCTTGGAGTTGATGTTTTCCTAAGCTCATTGTCATATTACATCATTCTTCCTTCTTTTGTTGGCTTTCTTACATTATTTTTCAGTATTTTACTTCAGGTAACTAATTTGATCCTTGTCTTCTGCCAGCATCCTGGTCTTTGCATCCAGTCTGCTACCAAACTTTCAGGGGCTCTTTATTGTATTTTATTTTGATCACTTTCATGTCTGTGGTTGGAGACTCCCTGATCACGTCTTTTTTTTTCTGAAGTACAATGATTATCCTGGTTGCTGCTTTCAATCCTCCATCAAGCATGTTACATGTAGAGGTCTCACTTCGATTGCCTGGCCATGATCATTTCTTGTTATTTTTCCTCCATCAGTTGATTCTTCCATCTTTGCATTGGATATAGGTCTCTGACTCCTCTGTATTCAAAAATCCCATTCTGTTTTATTCTTCTTTAGGTAGAAGAGTTTATGGAGTTCCCAAGGGCTGGACCTGAGGGAGTTTCGGTTGGGGTGGCTTTAATGCCCTCTGCTGTTGTGTTATGGCTGCCCCTATCCTTGAGGCCAGTCTTCCGCAGAGGTTATTCTTGCCTGCTGTTTGGATAGCTTGGTGTCTGAGCTGAATATGGTGAGGTTTAGCTAAGTGGACTCTGGTGTGCCTATGAAAGGAGATTTTGAACCATGTCAACAGAACAAAGGCCTGCAGAATGCTGTGGTCAGGAGAAAGCATATGGGCAGGGATTCTTCTAGTCCTCTATGGGAGAGTCTGTTCTCCTGTAAAAAAGCAACTAGGACTGAGGAAGACAGTCCTCCCCTTTGTTTCACGGTTGGGACTTTGTGTTTGCTGGTTAAGTAACTAAAGTCCTCACCGTCCTGTCTTTGGCCAGTAGCTTTGTCTTGATGCTGCTGGTGCAAGAGCTCAAAATTTTGTGTGCCCCCATCCAATTATCTCCACAAACACTGCCTCTCACGAATGCACTGCCAGAACCCACCATCTTCCCACTGTGTCTCCTGGTATTGTCTCTGATCATGGTTTCCAGACTGTCTATCTGATTGCTTGTTCATGTCCTCTTCAGGAGAAATACAGTGTTCTCTCTTGTTGATGTCTGCCAAGCCTGCTGACCTGCAATCTCCGGACCTCAAGACCCTTTGCTGGCAAGAACTCGTGCCTTTAAGACCCTCTGCTGATCACAGCCAATGGCATTGGGATATATGCTCCTTGTGGGCTCACAGTGTGCTCCGATCTCCTGTGCCTTTGTCTTTTTCATTGGCTCACTGCCATCTGAAGCACCATCCACTCATGTCTCCCCTAAGCCATGTTTCTAATCTCATCCCATAGTCTCTGCAACTTCTTTTCTCTTTTGCTGTGGAGTTTTATTTGTAGGCTTTGGATCAATTTCTGCGAAGTTGAAGTTGATGTAGTATTCTTCTTGTTTTGTTCATGGCTACAGACAAGCCTGGAGTGTCCAGATAGTAGTACCATCTCACAGTCCTCCAAAGGTACCACAAACTCTTACTGAGGCATAAGCACAATGAATTATTGCCAATTGCCTCATGTGGCAGAGTTGTGGAAAGCTTTGGGCTACATCACATCTATCAGTTTCAGAGAGACAAATAACGTATGATTTCACATTCTCATGGTAGTAAAGAAATATGTGAAAAAGCAGGGAAAAAATGACAACCAATATGACTCTAACCATTTACACAAAATTGTGTATTTGTTTTAAGGCAGGTTAGTGAGAATACGTATTTATACAAAGAATTAAATGGGACATTCTTTGCAGGAAATGTGGCTGAAAGGGATGGAATGTAAGTTTTCAAGGCATATCCAATTCAATTGTTATCCGAAAAAGACCATCTTCCTATCTTTTAAAATTTCATTATTAGAGTTATGTGAAACACACAGAGACAACGCACACACACACAAACACACACACACACACAAACACACATACTCAACCACAGATAAGACACACCAAAGATGGTAAGGAGGTGAGGAATCAAACTAAAGAAAGAAATCCCCAAATAAAATACCATAAAGTGGAAAGGCAAAGAGAATCCAAGCCAGAAACCCACCAAAATGAGAAAGTTAACTCCTTAGCTAGCAATAATTAGTTCAGGTATCCAGGACTAAGTTCTCCTATAATTTCAAACAGATTGTTGTACTAGATGAAAACAAACAAAAACAAAAACAAAAACAAAAATACAAACAAGCAAACAAACAAAACAAAACAAAACAAAAAGGCTAAAAAGTTCAACCAGAAAAAAAAAAAAAAAAAAAAAACCTGAGTCTTATGTTGTCTGTCGGACTATAAAGAAACACATAGCTTGAAAGTGAAGGAATTGTAAGACATAGGTCATGCAATTGGCAAGGAGAAGAGAGCCAAATTGATTGTGCCTACACCAGATAGAGAGATTTTATGCCTTCGAGAGACAAAAGATTACTGGAAGGTGTTTAGTCTTGATGGCACATGAAAACATCAGAAACATGAAAGAATTGTCAACATATACACCACCAACGTGGGTGCATCTAAATGTTGAAAGCATATGAACAGAAAGGAATGGAGATGGGGACCACAATCCAATATTGTTGGGGACTACGATATCCACTTTCAGTACAAGACAGATCATCCAGATGGAAAGGTGGTAAGGAATAACAGATGTCATCCTGGCCTCTCTAGACAACCTGAGCTATGGGAAAACATGGATAACATTGTGTCTCTCAGGACCATAAGAGAAGTTCTTCCCCAGAGCATACCTAGCATTGCTTATCACAAATCCTGTGCTGTAGTCCTAATCCTGTCATAACTGATAGGAGAGAATTCAAATCCTATCTTCTATATTATGATCACGAGGTATGAAAATGGAAAGTTTCACTTACAAATGGAAACACAGTCAGACACTAATAGGTGAAAAACACAACACAGTCATGAACTAGCAATGAATCAAGGTAAAAAAAAATACAAAAAAAATACAAAAAAATATCAGAAAGTACCTTGAACAAAGGAAACTAAAGAAACTTATGGGAAGATGCCAAAATATATTATGGGGAAAGAATATAGGGTTTAATGAGTGTATTTCCAAAAATTAAAAGCACTGAAAAAAGCAACCTAACATGACGCCATTGAACTAGAAGAAGAAAGGAACTCTAAAGTCAACAGAAAAGAATGAAATAATGCATATAGTCATTGAAATAAAAGAAATACAAACAAACAAATGGGAAAAAAATCAGGAGAACTCACACGTCAGTTTTGAATTTTTTTTTAAAAAACTGGAGGAGAAATTACCTGGATAAAATGGAGACAAGCACACATCTGAAAGTTGGAGTCCACATGACAACTTATAGGAAGAGAAAAAAAAATTAACTTAAAAAAAACCCTATACACAATTATGGCAGCAAGTCCAATAACTGAGAGTAAAGCATATCTTCCAAGGCACATATCAACTCCCAAGATTAGATCAGGAAACCTAAAAAATCTGAGCTCTCTACTATTGAGTATGAAGCAGTAATCAAACACATGTCAAAAAACAGAAGGCAGGGAGACAAGATGGCAGGGAAGTAAGAAGAGGTGCCCTTTCAACCTGTACCCTAAAGTGAGTTGATTACCTTCCGAAGAACTCCAATCACCCAAGAAATCATCCTGAGATCAGAATTATACATGTCTGCATCTCTACTGGAGCAGAAGACGCCAGTGGGCAGGTAAAGTGGAGTGGGAAAGTCAGACTGATATCGGAAGATAAACAAAAGGGGGAGGGAGCCACAAGAGGCAAACCCTTGGAAAGTAATATCCCAATACAAGAGTGCCCTGTGCCTGGGGACAAGCATTATCTCGGGAATCTGGTAGAAAGCACTCAAAAAGAGCAAAGGATCATCAGGGGGAAATTGCGGGAATCCGGGTGTTAGGGTCGGGGCTTAAGTCCCCTAACCCAGGAAAGCCATCCCTGGCGCAGAGCAGGAGAGAGTGTGGCAGAGAAACCAGTTCTCTGTCCTTGAACCACCAGCGCGCCTGAGAGGGGGTTGTGCCCGGCACCCATGAGGGGCTGAGAGCCTCGCCAGCCAACAGAAACACAGCCTTTTTGCATTCCCAACTCAAGTGCCTGCCATGCCATCAGAGTCCCTAGTCCTGCCCTGCGCCCTCCTCTGAGAGAGGTGCACAAAAATGCCTTCCGGGTGCTCTTGGAACTTCTCTGGCAGTCTGGAGCTGCCCAGACAGCCAACACTACCATAGTGTTGGGTACAAGCAAAAAATCCGGAGTCCCCTGGGACCGCGACTGGGAACCTGCTGTGCCATCGGCCAAGGGGGGATTTATTTGGGATCTGCAGCCAGACTGAGGCTTCTCTCTGAGAGGGAGGTCAGGATGCATTTTGATTTCCTCTAAACCTATAAAAACCATCAAAAGCGGTCATGGCAAGAGAGAAAAAAAAAGTGAACAAATATAAAAACCTTAAAGGAACAAAAGCCTGAAAAAAAATAGTTTCCACAGAGCCCACACCCTTGAGGGGGCCTGGAGGACTTAACTGAGAGAACATCATTTACTGAAAACGCATGTGGCAGGCCCCGCCCCAGAAAACCAACAAGGAAAGAAAAAAATAAAAATAAAAAGAGGACAAGAGAACAACCACCACTACTTCATAGGAAAATTGGTATTATTAATTTGATCACACTATTCTGGACCATTTTTTCATACAGTTAAATTTTTATTATTATATAGCTAATTTTTAACCTATTTACCATCACAGTGAGATGTCCAGTACATCAAATGCCATAGTAACCTTCTAACCTGAACTTTTTGATACATACACCTGTGTTTTCCTTTTCCCTCAGAGACCACCCCCTTGAGGGGAGCCAGAGGACTTAACTGAGAGAACATCATTTACTGAAAACGCAGGTGGCATGCCCCTCCCCCAGAAAAACAACCAGGAAAGAAAAAATAGAGACGACAAGAGAACAACCACCCGTACTTCATAGGACAATTTGTATTATTAATTCGATCCCACTATTCTGGCTCATTTTTTAAATATAGTTAATTTTGTATTATTATATAGATAATTTTTTAACCTATTTACCATCACAGTGAGATGTCCAGTACACCAAATTCCATAATAACCTTTTAACCTGAACTTTTTGATACATACACCTGCATTTTCATTTTGCATTTCTATTATTTAAATTTCTTTTTTTAAATTTTAGTTTACTTTAGTAAGGTTTATTCCTTTTTTTAATTTTTATTTTCTAATATTCATATAGAGTTAAACTTCAAGGTAATCCACTTTCTCCAATCAATGCCACCCCTAGAGGTAAACCAATGCCTAATCCAAAACTTATCTTAGGAAAGTTGAGTCCTTTAACAATGATATCAAGATACATCCAAGAAGAATCAAAACAACCTTCCTCACCCACACTAAAATTTACACTCTCCCATCTTTTTCTTCTACCAGTATTTCTTTGTTTTTGTTTTTGTCCAAATAGTATATAAATCCTACACTCGGGGTTCTTTTTGATAAGGTTCTTCCTTTATTTGCATATATATTTTTTTCCCTTGTCATATACGTTTACAGTCTTTTTGTTTGTCTGTGTCTGTTTGTATACTTCATAAATCTTACATTGGGGCCCATTTGGGTTAAACCTTCTCTTTTATATCACCTTTATTTCCTGTATCTCCCCATATTTCGTTTTTTCTTTCCCTTTCTTTTTCCTTTCATTTGGGTGGGGAACCCTGATTGCTCAGAAGCATTCCAGGGTGAACCTTGACTGCACCACAGTTGATACACCCAGCTACACCCGTTCAGCCACCTCTCAACAAAATGACTAGGAGAAGGAATGCCCAACAGGAGAAAAATACAGAGGATGAACCGTCTGCAACAGATCTAATGGCTATCAACATAGACAATATGTCGGAAAGAGAATTTAAGCTAACAATTATCCAAGCAATAGCCAGGTTGGAGAAAGCGTTGGGTGACCAAATGGAATTGACTAGAGCTGAACTGAAAACAACCAGGGATCATGTTTTCAATATTAGGGAAGAGCTGAAAGCTACAAGGGATGAGCTTCACAATGCTCTCAATGAGTTCCAATCTAATCTAAATTCTCTCAACGCTAACAGAACTAATACAGAAGATACAATTAGTGATCTGGAGAACAAACGAATAGAGACGAAAGGATCAGGAGGAAGCCTGGAACAAACAGCTTAGAAACCAAAAAATATAATCAGGGAAATAAATGATGCAATGAAACATTCCAATGTCAGAATTATTGGAATCCCTGAAGGGGAGGAGAAAGAAAGAAATCTAGGAAGTATAGTGGAACAAGTTCGTCATAAAAATTTTCCAAATCTCGTGAATGGAACCATCATTCATGTACTAGAAGCCGAAAGCTTTCCCCACAAGATTACAGATTCTCGAAAGTCCTCAAGGCACTTAATAGTAAGAATGAAGAATTATAATTGTAGTAAGAACCTCTTGAAAGCAGCTAGGAGAAAGAAGATCCTTAGGTACAGAGGAAAGCCCATCAGAATAACGTCAGGCCTGTCCACGACACCTAGCAAGCCAGAAAGGGCTGGCAAGATATATTCAGGGCACTGAATGAGAAGAACATGCAGCCAAGAATACTTTATCCAGCATGACTGACATTCAAAATGGATGGAGACACAAAGAGTTTCCAGGACTGGCAATACTTAAAGACTATGCAACCACAAAACCGATGCTGCAGGAAATATTAAGGAGGCTTCTTTAAAGGAGGAAAAACCCCAAGAATAGCATTGAACAGAAATATAGAAACAATCTACAGAAACACTTCAAAGGTAACACGATGTCAATATAAACATATCTATCAATAATCACCCTGAATGTGAAAGGCCTAAATGTGTCCATAAAATGGCACAGGGTTGCAGACTGGATAAAAAGACAGGACCCAAGCATATGTTGTCTACAAAACACCCATTTTGAACCTAAAGATACACCCAGACTGAAAGTGAAGGGATGGAGATGCATCTTTCATGGCAATGGGCCTCAAAAATAGGCTGGGGTAACAATTCTCTTATCAGACAAATTAGATTTTAAACTAGAGACTGTAGTTAGAGATACGGAAGGATACTTCATAATTCTTAAATGGACTATCCACCAAGATTATCTAACAATTGTAAATATCTATGCCCCCAATATGGGAGCAGCCAATTACAAAAGAAAATTGTTAATCAAGATAAAGGGCAATATTGATATGAATACACTAATCATTGGAGATCTTAACACACCTCTCTCAGAAATAGACAGATCATCGAAGCAGAAAATGTATAAAGAAACAAGAGAATTGAATGACACATTGGACCAGATGGACCTCACAGATATATACAGAACATTCCACCCTGAAAAAACAGAATACTCATTCTTCTCATGTGCTCATGGAACTTTCTCCAGAATAGACCACATACTGGATCACAAATCAGGACTCAACCGATTCCAAAAGACTGAGATTTTTCCCGGCACATTATCAGATCACAATGCTTTGAAACTGGAGCTACATCACAAGGAAAGTTCCAAAGGAACTTAAACACCTGGAAGCTAAAGACAGCCCTGCTTAAAAATGCTTGGATCAACCAGGATATCAAGGGAGAACTGAAACAATTCATGGAAACCAAAGACAATGAAGACACTTCGATCTAAAGCTTATGGGATACAGCAAAGGCGGTCCTAAGTGGGAAATACATAGCCATCCAAGCCTCCGTCAAAAAAAATTGAAAAATCCAGAACACAGCAGCTGTCTCTACACCTAAAAGAACTAGAGAATCAACAATAAATCAAACCAACTTCACACATAAGAAAAAAGTAATCAAGAATAGAGCTGAGATCGATGAGGTAGAATCCAGAAATATAGTAGAACATATCAATGAAACTAGAAGCTGGTTTTTTGAAAAAATCAATAAGATCTATAAACCATTGGCAACACTAAACCAAAATAAAAGAGAGAAAGCTGAAATACATAAATTATGAATGAAAGGGAGAGATCACAACGAACACCAAGGAAGTAGAAACAATCATCAGAAAATATTATCAACAGTTATATGCCAATAAGTTACGCAACCTAGATGAAATGGATGAATTCCTGGAAAACTATAAACTCCCACTACTGAATCAGGAAGAAATTGACAACCTGAATAGATAAATATCTAGTAACGAGACTGAAATGGAAACCAAAAGCCTCCCAAAAAGCAAGAGCCCAGGACCTGATGGATTCAGTGGGGAATTCTACCAAAATCTTAAAGAAGAAATAACACCTACGCTCCTGAAGCTGTTTCAAAAATTGAAGCAGAAGGAAAACATCCTGACTATTTCTATGAAGCCAGCATTACCCTGATCGCCAAATCAAGCAAAGACCCTACCAAAAAGGAGAGTTAAATACCAATATCACTGATGAATATGGATGCTAAGATTGTCGAATAGATCCTAGCAAACAGGATTCCACAACACATTAAAAAGATTATCCACCATGACCAGGTGGGATTCATCCCTGGGCTACAAGGATTGTTCAGCATTCACAAATCAATCAATGTGATAGAACAAATTAATAAGAGAAGAGAGAAGAACCACATGGTCCTCTCAATTGATGCAGAAAAAGCATTTGAAAAAATCCAGCATCCGTGCCTGATTAAAATGTGTCAAAGTATAGGGAAAGAGGGAACATTGCTGAACCTCATCAAATCTATCTATGAAAGACCAAATTTCATCCTCAATGGTAAAAAGCTTCCAGCCTTACCATTGAGATCAGGAACATGACAAGGATGCCCACTCTCACCACACTTGTTCAACATAATATTAGAAGTCCTATCAACAGCAATCAGACAACAAAGGGAAAGAAAAGGTATCCAAATTGGCAATGAAGAAGTCAAACTCTCTCTCTTTGCAGATGACATGATTCTTTATATGGAAATCCCAAAAGACTCCACTCCCAAATGACTAGAACTCATACAGCAATTCAGCAATGTAGGAGGATACAAAGTCAATGTACAGAAATCAGTGGCTTTATTATACATTAAGAATGAAAATACAGAAAGGGAAATTAGAGAATCGATTATATTTGCTAAAACACCAAGAATCATAAGATACCAGGGAATAAACCTAAACAAAGAGGTAAAGGGTCTTTAGTCGAGGAACTAGAGAACACTCATGAAAGAAATTGAAGAAGACACAAAAAGATGTAAGACCATTCCATGCTCTTGGATCAGAAAAATAAACATTGTTAAAATGTCTATACTACCTAGAGCAATCTATACTTTTAATGATATTCCGATAAAAATTCCACCAGTATTCTTCAAAGAGCTGGAGTAAATAATCCTAAAATTTGTATGGAATCAGAACAGACCCCAAATTGCTAAGGAAATGTGGAAAAACAAGAATAAAATGGGGACATCCATGACGTTACCTGATTTCAAGCTTTATTACAAAGCTGTGGTCACCAAGACAGATTGGTACTGGCTTATAAGCAGACACATAGACCACTAGAACAGATTATTTAGCCCAGATATGGACCATCAACTCTATGGTCAACTGATGTTCGACAAAACAGGAAAAAAAAAATACAGTTCGACAAAACAGGAAAAAAGACAGTCTCTTCAATAAATGGTACTGGGAAAACTGGGCAGCTATATGTAGAAGAATGAAACTCGACCATTCTCTTACACCGTACACAAAGATAAACTCAAAATGGATCAAAGATCTCAATGTGAGACAGGAATCCATCAGAATCCTGGAGAAGAGCATAGGCAGTAATCTCTTCGATATCAGCCACAGCAATGTCTTTCAGGATATGTCTCCAAAGGCAAAGGAAACAAAAGTGAAAATGAGCTATTGGGACTTCATCAAAATCAAAAGCTTCTGCACAGCCAAGAAAACAGTCAAGAAAACAAAGAGACAACCCACGGAATGGGAGAAGATATTTGCAAATGACAGTACAGACAAAATGTTGATATCCAGAATCTATAATGAACTCCTCAACCTCAACACACACAAATCAGACAATCATAAAAAAATGGGCAGAAGATATGGACAGACTTCACCAATAAAGACATAAAAACAGCTATGAGACACATGAAAAAATGTTCATCATAACTGGCCATGAGGGAGATCCAAATGAAAAGCACATTGAGATATCACCTTACACCAGTTAGAATGGCCAAAATTAGCACAACAGGAAACAACATGGAGAGGATGTGGAGAAAGGGGAACCCTCTTACACTGTTGGTGGGAATACAAGTTTGTGCAGCCTCTTTGGAGAACAGTGTGGAGATTCCTCAAGAAATTAAAAATAGAACTTCCCTATGACCCTGCCATTGCACTCCTGGGTAGCTACCCCAAAGATACTAATGTCGTGAAAAGAAGGGCCATCTCTACTCCAATGTATATAGCAGCAATGACCATGGTCGCCAAACTGTGGAAAAAAAGCAAGAAGCCCTTCAATGGACGAATGGATAAGGAAGATCCGGTCCGTATACACTATGGCGTATTATGCCTCCATCAGAAAGGACGAATAGCCAACTTTTGTAGCAACATGGATGGGACTGGAAGAGATTATGCTGAGTGAAATAAATCGAGCAGAGAGAGTCAATTATCATACGGTTTCACTTATTTGTGGAGCATAACATATAGCATGGAACACATGGGGAGTTAGAGAGGAGAACGGAGTTGGGGTAAATTGGAAGGGGAGGTGAATCATGAGAGACTATGGACTCTGAAAAACAATCTGTGGGGTTTGAAGGAGCGGGGGTTGCTAGGTCGGGGTACCAAGTGGTGGGTATTATAGAGGGCACGGATTGCATGGATCACTGGGTGTGGTGCAAAAATAATGAATACTGTTATGCTGAAAATTAAAAAAAATAATAACTTAAAAAAAATCCGAAGGCAAGGTCCAAACCATTTTCATGGGCAACTCTTCTAGACATTTAATGAAGGCAATGTAGCTTCTTGTCATTGATTTCAGCAATGGAGGAGACAGGTAGAACCTAATTTACAAGTATAAAGACCCAATTTATAAAAGGACATTATAGGAAACAAATTCCAAGCCATTTTAAAATATAAAGATTATTAAAAAAATAATAATAATTCTTTTTTTCTCTGTCCGTCTTCATCTGGTTTTGAAAGGTCCAGATTGTTTTTCCTTTATTTTTTTGTTCTGTTGAGGAAGTCAGTCTATCATCCATCATCCGTTTTTGACAGAGCATTCACGTATGCTTTAGGTCTATATTCAACCTAATGCTCCTCCTTATATATGCCACCACTCTTCAAGACCCATGAATAAATTCCCTTATTCCCTGAATGTATCTCTTTTCTGTAACCCTGAGCTTGGTGCTCAGAGTCCTGAGTCACTCCTGGTTTGTCTCTTTCTCTGACTTCTTCCCCTTAAGTTTCCCTTCCTTTACTAAGGGCCATGGTATTCCTTCTGATGCACAAATTGTGGAAAAACATATGATATTTCCCTTTGTCTGCTTGCGTTTTACATTTCGCATCACCCAGTCATGGTACATTCATGTCAATGCAAGAACCAGTTTTTTATCCTCCCTGAAGCCTGAGGAATACTATGTTGCCAAGATGACCGCATGTTCTTTATCCACTAGTCTTTGAAGGGCTTTGCGGCTCAATCCACAGTTCTGCTCGAGTGGTCCTTGCAGGCCAATATAGGTCATCCCTTCTGACTAAAGAGACTTGGTCAAAATGTCAATACCTGTTACCACAACAAGTAGAGTTAACTAATGATGACAACAGATGATGTCCAGGCCTCTTTAGGAGTTAGCTCTGATGCAAATGTCACTCTCCTTGAAGACTTTGCAAAGGTGTTTAAGGGAAAACCCAGTAGAGAGAACACGAATCCCTTAACCTCCTGTTTCAGAACACTTGGAGATGAGGACACAGCACAATATATCCATGCCCTCACCTTTTTCCTCAAAAAAGAACTTTCCATCCCTTAGTCCTCACTGACCCATAGGGAAAAGACACTGACAAAGGACTCCCTCACCCACACGATGACAAAGCCCATGGAGAGCTGTTGATATACAAGAGGCCTCACTGTTTCTTGAGATATCTAGGAATTGTAGTGGAATTAGGAAAACCTTGCCATCTCTGGAGAAATGTTGGCCTAAAGGATGGTATACTAAATGTCATTTTCTTTTCTCTTTGTCTAGAAAGTGGAAGAGGAACATTAACTCACAAGACAACCTCAGTTCTTGATCAGGCTCAGAGGGTTCTTTTACTGTCCTTCCTGGTACTTCCTATCTTAATCTATGGGACACAAAGGTCATGAGGGAAGGACTGCTGCCTCTGTGAAGTCACAATTCTTTGAGGTCATAGCAATCACTCCTCATCAAACCACTCCTGATCATTACACTTGGATGGAGTTGTCACAGGTGGGCCAAGAGAATCCCAAGCCCTCCCAAACTGCTGGGGCCGCCTGGGTCTCTCACCAAGGCTGTTTGCAAAACGAGTCACTGTCTCCTTCTCCATGGATGATTTTGTAGTCTTTGGTCGTGGCTGTTAGCACCAACCCTCTGGACTCTGGAAAAACGCAAGAATACACCATTCCATCTTAGCCATGGAAGGCCCAGGAAAGAATCAGTCCTCAAAGCCTCAGGGGAGGAAATCTATGCCCTGCCCATGGGTATCGTCCTCCCACCCAATCAGGGAGCTTCTGACCAGGAATAGGGCTACCCAAGAAAAGCTCAAAGGGAACACACACAACCATGCCAAAGACCTGTCTGGAGTCTTCAACATCGAGGAAACGAGTACCTCTAGTGTCTCTGGAAATCATTCCAAAACAGCCACCCAATCTTCAAAACTGACTGAGCAACAAAGGCAGATTTTACACTCGAGAACCTGAGGCCAGTATAGACTTATGTACTTGGAGTCCACAGGAGCAAGCATGGAGCATGTTGGAAGAGAACCATAGCCCACGTGAAACCATCTGAAAGACTTTCATGCCCATTTCAGGATGACAACTTGTATTTCTAAAATGACACATTGAAGAGGATTCAAATGGTCAAGAACCTTGAGCATTCCTACAGGCTGGTGCAGCTACCCTCTGGGGAACTGAATGGAGATGTGGCAGCAGAAGACTGCCTTAACCCTCTCATAACCATGTCCCAAATGGTTTCATGTGATAACCAAACAGTGCCTATTGCGGAATATGGGCATGTTTTAATGGAGCCAGCAGAGGATGAATAATGTGTCAACAAGGGGCCTTTATAGTGCGACAGACAGCGGATGCTACAGGTTGGTGAGGGGATCCAAAAAGGCAAAGAACAGGAGAATGAACAAGGGAGCTCAGAGAGAAGGATTGGCCTTTTAGGATGGTGGGCGGTTCTCTGTACCTGGTAGCATTCCATATGGACCTAGGTCCAAATTAAATAAAACATACTCTGGCCCCTGTAAATCCTTGCACACTGTTTTTATGTTATTGTTGTTATTGTTGTTTGTTTGTTTGTTTGTTTGTTGTTTTTTGTTTTTTGGCAAATGATGCACATGCATAAATTTGACAAAGAGACTGAGCAGGAAACCTGAGACCAGAGTCGATACCATGACCCTGGGATCATGAGTTGAGCTTAAGACACCTTCTGAACTGATGGACACAACTTGAGACCAAATATTTGACTTCAGAATACCTCCTAGTTCTAGACAAGAACCACTGCTCTGTCATTGTTCATAAATGTAAGGGATACGGATTTTGGCTTGGTCTGGTGTTGCTTGAGGTATTTGACCTGCTTCGAGAGCTGGTATAGCTTATCCATTTGAATTCCTTGACTTGGCTATGGACAAACTATTCTCCCACGCATATTTGGGTAAATAATAGTCCTCCATTGCTAGCTTTGCAGGGGAAATGACACTATGTCATGTGCTGCTTTGATTCTGTGAATGGTGATGGGAGACCTCTGTGCCTCTGAGTATGGATTTATGATTCTGCTCCCAGATAAGGGACATTTTTCAGCTCTGATTTCTCAAAGACATGTTCGGTCCTCTTTTTTTCTCCCACTCCTAGCTCTACAACAGGCACCTCTTTCCATTCCTTGGAATCCATGTCTTCTCTAAGTTCTTTGTCATGTTCCGTCATTATTCTTTCTCTTTTGGATTTGATTCCTTAGTTTACAGTCATTTTCTTCCAGGTAACTAATTTTGTCCTCTGCTTATACCAGCTTCCTGGACTTTGCATCCAGTCTGCTACCAATCTTTTCATCAGGAACTCTTTATATCATTTTATTTTATTTATATCAGTTTTATCTCTGTGGTTCGAGAATCCTGATATCTTTTGTCTTTTCTGATGTCCAGGAAGTGTTCTGGTCGCTGCTTTCAGTCCTCCATCAGGTGTGTTATATGTAGAGCTTTCACTCCGATTGCCTGGCCATAATCATTTCTTGTTCTTTTCTTCAGCATCAATTGATTCTTCCATCTTTGCATTGGATCTAGGTCTCTGTCTTTTATGTATACGAAATGCCCATTCTGTTTTCTAGCCTGAAGATAAATTTATTAAGAAAAAGATATCATGGAGTGTTCCAGGCCTGGTCCTTGAGGGAGTCTCAGTGTGTGTGTGGCATGCCTTCCCTCTGCTATTGTGTTGTGTATGTCCCCTGTAATTGAGGTCTGTTATCTGCAGAGGCTCTCCTTGCCTGAAGTTTGGTGTGTTTGGGGTCTGGGCTGAATATGCTGAGGCTTAGTTAGCTGGGCTCTGATGTACCTGAGAATGAAGACATTCAACAAAGTCAACAGAAAGAAGGTCTGCAAAATGCTGTTGTCAGAAGAGAGCATGTGGGCAGGGCTTATTTCTAGTCCCCTACAATAGAATCTGTTCTCCTGGGACTAAGCAACTTGGACTGAGGAAAGTAGTCCCCCAAGTTTTCCACTTTGGTATTTCATGTTTGTGTGTTAGGCAGCTAATGTCCTGTCCATCCTGTCTTTGTCCAGTAGCTCAGTCTTGATGCTGCTGCTCTAAGAGCCCAAACTTTCTTGTGTCCCCATCGAGTCATCTCCAGGAACTCTGCCTCTCAGGGATGCAGTGCCAGAACCCACCATCTTCGCAGTGTGTTTCCAGTTATTATCTCTGATCATAGTTCCCAGGCTGTCTGCACCTAGTTTCTTGTTGGTGTTCTCTCCAGGAAAAACACAGGGTTCTCTCGAGTCAATGTCTGGCAAGCCTGCTGATCTGAAGTCTCCAGGCCTCAAGACACTTTGTTGGAAAGAACTCGTGCCTTTCGGACACTCTGCTGGTCACAGCCAATGCCATTGTTGTACATGACCCTTGTGGGTTCCCAGTGTGCTCTGCTCTCCTATGCCTTTGTCTTTTGAATTGGCTCACTGCCCTCTGAAGCACATAAAGCACAAGTCTCCCCTATTCCATGTCTCCATTCTTCTCCCATAGTCACTGTGACTTATTTTCTCTTTTTATGTGGAGTTTGATTTGTAGGATTCATGTCATTTACACGAAGTTGTAGTTGATGTGGTAATCTTCCAGTTGTGTTCATGGCTGAAGACAAGCCTGGAGTTCTCAGACACTGCTACCATCTCACTGCCCTCCAAAGGCACCAGAGATTCTTATCAAGGCATAATCAAGAATGTATTCTTGCCACTTGCCTCATGTGGCAGTGTTGTGGAGAGCATTCATTGGACTACGTCACATCTCTCAGTCTCAGAAAGACCAATCACATACGATTTTACTGTCTCATGGTAGTCAAGAAACATATGAAAACGCAAGGGAAAATGGGACAAACAGTAGAACTCTAACCAGGCTCACAAAATATGGTGTCTGTTTGAATACAGGTTTGTGAGAATACTTGTTTATAATATAGGACAAAATATGACTTTTTTTTTTTTAGGAAATGTGGCTGAAAGTTATGGAAGGTGAGTTCTGAAGGCATGTCAAAATGAATTGTTATCCACAAAAGACCAAGTACCTATCTATTGATATTTTATTGTTAGTGTTATGTGAAACACACACAGACAACACACACACACACACACACACACACAGAGCTATAAGACACATATAAGATGGGGAAGAAGTGAGGAATTGCACTAAAGGGCACAAACCCCAAAGAAATTTCAATGAAGGGGAAAAGCTCGGAAATTCCAAGTCAGAAACCAATCAAAACGAGAAAGTTAACTCCTTACCTATCAATAATCAGTTCAAGTATTCAGGTCTAATATCTCCTATTATGACAAATAGATTGTTGGACTGGATGAAAATTTAAAAAAAAAAAAACAAACAGGCAAAATGCCAAGAAGAAAAGAACATAAACAAAAAAAGCTAGACCTTATTTGGATATAGGTGATTTTTTTCGATATAAAGATACACATAGCTTGAAAATGAAGGAATGAGGAAAACATAAGTTATGCAATTGGTAAGGATAAAAGAGCCAAAGTGCTTGTGCCTCTGGCAAATAGAGTGATTTTATGCCTTTGAGAGACAAAAGATTATGGAAAGTTGTTTTGTCTTGATGGAGCATCAAAACATCAGAAACTTGGAAGGATTGCCAACATATACACCACCAGCATATGTATAACTAAATGTTGGAAGTATATTAACAGAAAAGAAGGGAGATGCTCAGCACAATCCAATATTAATGGGGACTACAATATCCACTTTCAATTGGCAAGGAGAAGAGAGCCATAATAATTGTGCCAATGACAAATAGAGATATTTTAGGACTTTGAGAAACAAAAGGTTACTGGAAGGTGTTTTGTCTTGATACAGCATCAAAGCCTCAGAAACTTAGAAGAATTGCCAACAGATATACCACTAACATGGGTGTATCTAAATGTTGGGAGCATATTAACAGAAAGGAAGGGATATGGGGACTTCAATCCAATATTGTTGAGGACTATGAGATCCACTTTCAGCACAGGACAGATCCGGATGGAAAGGTAGTAAGGAATAACAGACGTCATCATTGGCTCTCTAGACCACCTGATGTTTGGGGAGACATGCCTAAGATTGTGTCTTTCAGGGCCATAAGAAGAGTTCTTCCCAAAAGTAAACCTAGCATTATCTATCAGAGATTCTGTGCTGAAGTCCAAATCCAGTCTTAAATAATAGAAGATAATTTAAATCCAATCAGGTTTACTTATGACCTCGAAGGTATGAAAACTGAAAGAGATCACGTATGAAAGTGTAACACAGCCAGACACTAATAGGTGGAAAACACAACACACTTGCGAACTAGCAATGAATCAGAGAAGAAAATCAGAAAGTACCTTGAGCAAATGAAAGTTAAGAAACTTACGGGATGAAGTAAAAAATTTTATGGTGAAAGATATAGGGTTAAATGCATGTATTTCCAAAAATTAAAAACACCAAAAAAAAAAAAAAACCTAACTGGACGTCATAGTGAACAAAAAAGAAGTAATGAACTCCAAAGGTAACAGAAAAAATGAAATAATAGGTATAATTATTGAGACACATTGAGACAAATAGCATGGAGGACAAGTGGAGTTAGAGAGGAGAAGGGAGTTGGCAGAATATGGAAGGAGAGGTGAACCATGAGAGACTATGGATTCTGAAAATCAATCTTAGGGGTTTGATGTGGCAGGGGTGGGTTGGAGGTTGGGGTACCAGGTGGTGGGTATTATAGAGGTCATGGATTGCATAGAGCACTGGGGGTGGTGCAAAAATAATATTGTTATGATGAAAATAAATAAAAATAGACTAAAGAAAAAAGATAAGCTTGTGTTTATTTTAATTTTTGTTATGTTAAATAAGCCAGCTTTTCATCCATTTGTTTTGACAAAGTATTCACTGTTGCTTTAGTTCCATATACAATCTAGTGCTCATCCTAATATATGCCACAACTCCTCAATACCAATTAACCAGTTCCCTCATTCCCTGCATGTCTTTTTTTTCTGTAACCCTTAGCTTGTTTCTAAGATTCATGAGTCACTCCTGGTTTGTCTCCTTTTCTGACTTTTTCCCATTCAGTATTTCCTTCCTTTACTAAGGGCCATGGTATTCTTCCTGGGGGATAAAATGGGGAAGCCATATGATATTTCACTCTACCTGCTTGCCTTTTTTATTTCACATCACCGGTTCCTGTGCTATTCATGTAAGTGCAAGAACCAGGGATTTATCCTCCCTGATGACTGAAGAATACTCTGTTGCCAATATGGACCACACCTTCTTTATCCACTAGTCTTTGCAAGGGCATTGCAGCTTAATCCACAGTTCTGGTCGGGTGGGCATTTCAGGCCATTGATATAGGCCGTTCCTTTTCCTCTGATTGAAGGGACTTGGTCAAGATGTTTATTTCAATTACCATTAGAGTTAACGAATGATGACAAGGAGTGCTGTCCAGGGCTCTTCCTTAAGGGTTAGCTCTCATGCAGAATGTTACTCTCCATGAAGCCTTTGCAAAGTTATTTAAGGTTAAACCAGGTAGACAAAGCCCTAATCCCTAATGTATAGTGTATCAGAACACTAGGAGATGAGGACACAAACAACACAATACATCCATGCTGTAACATTTTTCCTTGAAAAGGGACTTTCCGTACCTTAGTCATTATTGACCCATAAGGAAAAGACGCTGAGAAAAAACTATTTCACCCACAGGATGACAAACCCCACGGATAGATGTTGATACCCAAGAGACCTCACTGTTTCTTCACATCTCTAGAAATGGTAGTGGAAATAGGAAACCTTGTCATTTTGGGGAAATGTTGGCCTAAAGGATGGTATACCAAACATCATTTTCTTTTCTCTTTGACTACAAAAGGGACATGGGACATTAGGACACAAGACAAACTGAGTTCTCGATCAGGCTCAGAGGGCTCTTTTTCTGTCCTTCCCAGGGCTTCCTACCTAAAGCCATAAGACCCAAAGGTCATGAGAGAGGGACAGCTGCTTCAGTGAAGCCAGCTTCTGTGATGTCACAAAGCTTTGAGATCATAGCTACCATGCATCCCCTAAGCTCTACTGATCGCTGCACTTGTTTGGAGTAGTCATGGTTAGGCCAAGATGATCCCAAGCCCTCCCAAACCGCTGGATCCGCCTGGGTCTCTCACCAAGACAGTTCGCAAAGTGAGTCAGATTCACTTTCTCCATGGCCGTATTTGTAGTCTTTTGTTGTGACTGTAACCACCAGCCCTTTGGACTCCAGAGAAAGGCAAGAATCCACCGTTATATCTTACCCATGAAAGGCCAAGAAAGAATCAGGAGTCAAACAAAACTTCAGGGGAGGAACTCCAAGCCTGCAAATAGGTATGGTCCTCCCACCCAGTCAGGTACTTTTGCCAGGAAAAGTGCCACCCAAGGGTGATGCAGCTACCATCTGGAGAATTGCATGGAGATGTGGCAGCACAAGCCTGCCTTTACACTCATTACCATCCCGCAAATGGGTTCATGCGATAAAAAAAAATAGTACCTCTTGCAGAAGATGGTCAGGTACTAATGGAGCCAGCAGAGGATGTACAATGTGTCAACAAGGGGCCATTTCTGTGGGACAGACAATGGATGCTACAGGTTGGTGAGGGGATACAGGAAGACAAAGAATAGGATAATGAACAAGGGAGAACAGAGTGAAGTCCTGACATTTTAGGATGGTGGGAGGTGCTCTGTACCGGGCTGCATTCAATGGACCTAGTCTGGGCCCAGTCAATCCTTGTACACTGGTTTTGTTTTTGTTTTTGTTTTTTTGGAAAACTATGCATATGCATGTAATCGACAGATAGAAAGATCACAGTCACTGGATTGAGCTGGAAAGGGAGAGACAGACCTGTCCCTGAGCAGGGAACCTGAGACTAGAGTCAATGCCATGATCCTGGGATCATGAGTTCAGCTGAAAGCCACCTCTGAAGTGCTGGACACACCCTGGGGCCCAATATTTGTCTTCCTAATACCTACTAGTTCTAGAAAAGAACCACTTCTCTGTCATTTTTCAGAAATCCGGGGATATGGATTCTGACCTGGGCTGGTGTTTCTTCCTCTGTCTGACGTGCTTCAAGAGAGGGTATGACTTGTCTTTCTGAAGTCAGTGACTTGGCAATGGACACATTACTCTCCCACACATATTTCCTTTAAGAGAATTCCTCCATTGCTAACTTTTGAAGGAGTTTGACACTATATCTTGTGTTGCTCTTTTTCTATTAATGGTGATGGTAGTCCTCCATGTTTCTGAATCTGGATTTCCATTTTTGCTCCAAGATGAGGGACATTTTCATCTCTGATTTCTCAAAGAAAAGTTCAGCCCTCTTTTTTCTCTCGCTCCTAGGACTCCTACCATAGGCACCTCTTTCCATTCCTTGGAGTTGATGATTTCCCTAAGATCATTGTCATGTTCCATCATTTTCACTTCTCTCATTAGATTTGCTTCCTTATTTTCCACTATTTGTCTTTCAGGTTACTAATTTGATTCTCGGCTACTGCCAGCATCCTGGACTTTGCATAGAGTCTGCACCAAACTTTTCATCAGAGACTCCTTATTTTATTTTATTTCTATAACTTTCATCTCTGTGTTTCAAGACTCCCTGATGACTTCTGGTTTTTTCTGATGTACAGTGAGTATCCTGGCTGCCGTTTTTTATATC
Organism: Mustela lutreola; assembly: GCF_030435805.1. Taxonomy (NCBI): domain Eukaryota; kingdom Metazoa; phylum Chordata; class Mammalia; order Carnivora; family Mustelidae; genus Mustela; species Mustela lutreola. The sequence goes on from NC_081309.1 coordinate 2,970,674, forward strand.
CTCCATCAAACATGTTATTTGTAGAGGTTTCCCATCCATTGTCTAGCACTGATCATTTCTTCTTCTTTTTCCTCAGGATCAATTAATTTTTCCATCTTTGCCTTGGATCTAGGTCTCTGTATTTTTCTCTGTATTGGAAAAGCCCATTCTGTTTTTAAGCCTGAGGGTAATTTCTTTAAGAGAAGAGATCATGAAGTGCCCAAGGGTTGGCCCTTTTGGAAGTCTCGGGTGTGTGTGTCATGCATGCTCTCTGCTGTTGTGTTGTGGCTGTCCCCTGTCACTGACACCAGTCATCTGCAGAGGCCCTCCATGCCTTCTGTTCGGAGTGTTTGATGTCTGGGCTTAATAGGGTGAGGTTTGGCTAGGTGGGTTCTGGTGTGCCTCTGAAATGAGATGTTCAACCAACGAAATAGAGCAAAGACATGCAGAATGCTGTCATCATGAGAGAGCAGGTGGGCAGGGATTTCTTCTAGTCCCATACAGGAGAGTCTGTTCTCCTGGGACAAAGAGTCTTGGACTGAGGAAGGCTGTACCACCAGTGTTCCACAGTCGGTACTCGTGTTTGCAGTTAGGCAGGTAATGTCTTCACCGTCCTGTCTTTGGCCAATAGCTCAGTCTTTATGCTGCTGGTGTGAGAGCCTAAAATTTCTTGTGCCCCATCGAGTTATCCGTACAAATACTGCCTCTCATGGATGCAGTGCCAGAACCCCCCATCTTCCCACTGTGACTCCTGGTATTGTGTCTGATCATGGTTTCCAGGCTGTCTACACCTGGTTGGTTGTGGGTATCCTCTCCAAGAGGAACACAGTGTTCTCTCAAGTCAATATCTGCCAAGAGGTTGATCTGAAATCTCCGGGCCTCATATCTTTTGTTGGCAAGAACCCGTGCCATTCAGACCCTCTGATGGTCACAGCCAATGGCTTTGGGATACATGCTCTGTGTGGGTTCCCAGTGTGTGCTCCTCTCCTGTGGCTTTGTCTTTTTCATTGTCTCATTGCACTCTGAAGCACCAACTGCAGACATCCCCTGAACCATGTCTCAAAATTTCTCACGTCGTGTCTGTGACTACTTTTCTCCTTTACTGTAGAGTATGAAAATACCAGTATGCTTCTGGTATTTTCTACAATATTGTGCTTTATGTGGTAATCTTCAGGTTGTGTTCAAGCCTTAAGAAGAGCATGGAGTTCCCTGACACTACTACCAAGTCTCTGTCATCCAAAGGCACCACAGTCTCTTACACAGCCATAAGCAAGAGTAAATTCTTCCCACTTTCCTCATGTGCATAGTTGGGTTGAGTGTTGGGCTATGTCACATGTATCAATATCAGAAAGACAAATAACATACGATTTCACTCTCTCATGGTAGTCAAGGAACATTTGAAAAAGCAAGGGAAAAAGGGACAAACAATATGACTCTAACTACACACACAAAATTGTGTGTTTGTTTAAGGCCGATTAGTGAGAATACATGTTTATAAAAGAGGACTAAATGGGACATAATGTGTAGGAAGTGTGGCTGAAAGTGATGGAATGTGAGTTTTCACAGCATATCAATTTGAATTGCTATGCATAAAAGACCGAGTTATTATCTTTTGAAATTTCATTTTAAGTGATATATGAAATAAAAACAACATACACACACACACACACACACACACACAGATAAGACACACAAAAGATGGGAAGGAAGTGAGGAATCACAGTAAATGAAGCAAATTCCAAAGTAAATACCATAAAGGGTAAAGGTACAGAGAATCCAAGTCAGAAACCAACCAAAATGAGAAAGTTAACTCCTTACCTATCAATAATTAGATCAAGTAGTCAGGACTAAATTCTCCTATCCCTATAAAAGGATTTTTGGAAGAATGAAAATTAAAAAAAAAAAAAAGAAAAGAAAAGGAAAAAAAGGCAAAAGAGTTTAACAAAAAAACATTAACCAAACATAATCGATCTTATGTTGGCCATAGGAGATTTCCTTTGACTATACAGATACACATAGCTTGAAAGTGAAGGAATGGGGAAGATATAGGTTATGAAATTATCAAGGAGAAGAGAGCCAACGTGATTGTGCCTATGGCAAATAGAGAGGTTTTATGCCTTCCAGAGACAAAAGATTGCTGGAAGGTGTTTAGTCTTCATGGAGCATCAAAACATCAGAAACTTGGAAGAATTGCCAACATATACACAACCAACATGGGTGTATCTAAATGTTGGAAGCATATTTACAGAAAGGAAGGGAGATGGAGACTAAAATTCAATATTGTTGGGAGTATCCCCATGTTCTCCATGCTATTGCTCCACAAATAAGTGAAACCATATGATAGTTGACTCTCTCTGCTTGACTTATTTCACTCTGCATAATCTCTTCGAGTCCCGTCCATGTTGCTACAAAAGTTGGGTATTCATCCTTCCTTATTTTTTTAAAATAAATTAATTTATTTTAAGAAAAACAGTATTCATTATTTTTTCTCCACACCCAGTGCTCCATGCAATCCGTGCCCTCTATAATACCCACCACCTGGTACTCCGACCTCCCACCCACCTGCCATTTCAAACCCCTCAGATTGTTTTTAGAGTCCATTGTCTCTCATATTCACCTACCCCTCCAATTTACCCCAACACCCTTATGCTAACTACCTTTGTCCTCCATGATATTTGTTATGCTCCACAAATAAGTGAAACCATATGATAGTTGACTCTCTCTGCTTGACTTATTTCACTCAGCATAATCTCTTCCAGTCCTGTCCATGTTGCTACAAATGTTGGGTATTCATCCTTTCTGTTGGAGGCATAATACTCCATAGTGTATATGGACCACATCTTCATTATCCATTTTTCCATTGAAGGGCATCTTTGTTCTTTCCATAGTTTGGAGACCATGGCCATTGCTGCTATAAACGTTGGGGTAGAGATGGCCCTTCTTTTCACGACATCTGTATCCTTGGGGTAAATACCCAGGAGTGCAATTGCAGGGTCATAGGGAAGCTCTATTTTTAATTTCTTGAGGAATATCCACACTGTTCTCCAAAGTGGCTGTACCAACTTGCATTCCCACGAAAAGTGTAAAAATGCTCCCGTTTCTCCACATCCTCTCAGACACATGTTGTTTTCTGTCTTGTTAATTTTGGTCATTCTAACTGGTATAAGGTGATATCTCAATGTGGTTTTCACTTGAATCTCCCTGATGGCAAGTAATGATGAACATTTTTTTATATATATGATAGGCATTTGTATGTCTTCATTGGAGAAGTGTCTGTTCATATCTTCTACTCATTTTTGATATGATTGTCTGTTTTGTGTGTGTTGAGTTTGAGGAGTTCATTATAGATCTTGGATTTCTGTACCATAATTTGCAAAATTCTTCTCCAATTCCGTGAGTTGCCTCTTTGTTTTTTGAATGTTTCCTTTGATGTGCAGAAGCTTTTGATTTTGGTGAAGTCCCAAAACTTTATTTTTGCTTTTGTTTCCTTTGCATTTGGAGACATATCTTGAAAGAAGTTGCTGTGACTGATATTGAAGAGATTACTGCCTATGTTCTCCTCTAAGATTCTGATGGATTCCTGTCTAATGTTGAGGTATTTTATCCAATTTGAGTTTATCTTTGTGTAGGGTGTAAGAGAATGGTCGAGTTTCATTCTACACATAGCTGTCCAGTTTTCCCAGCACCATTTATTGAAAAGACTATCTTTTTTTTTCTAAGTATAATTTTTTATTTTTTATAAACATATATTTTTATCCCCAGGAGTACAGGTCTGTGAATCACCAGGTTTACACACTTCACAGCACTCACCAAAGCAAATACCCTCACCAATGTCCATAATCCCATCCCCTTCTCCCAACCTCCTTCCCCCCAGCAACCCTCAGTTTGTTTTGTGAGATTAAGAGTCACTTATGGTTTGTCTCCCTCCCAATCCCATTTTCTTTCATTTATTCTTCTCGTACCCACTTAAGCCCCCATGTTGCATCACCACTTCCTCATATCAGGGAGATCATATGATAGTTGTCTTTCTCCGCTTGACTTATTTCGCTAAGCATGATATGCTCTAGTTCCATCCATGTTGTCGCAAATGGCAAGATTTCATTTCTTTTGATGGCTGCATAGTATTTCATTGTGTATATATACCACATCTTGTTGATCCATTCATCTGTTGATGGACATCTAGGTTCTTTCCATAGTTTGGCTATTGTGGACCTTGCTGCTATAAACATTCGGGTACACGTGCCCCTTTGGATAACTACGTTTGTATCTTTACGGTAAATACCCAATAGTGCAATTGCTGGGTCATAGGGCAGTTCTATTTTCAAAATTTTGAGGAACCTCCATACTGTTTTCCAGAGAGGTTGAACCAGCTTGCATTCCCACCAACAGTGTAGGAGGGTTCCCCTTTCTCCGCATCCTCGCCAGCATCTGTTATTTCCTGACTTGTTGATTTTAGCCATTCTGACTGGTGTGAGGTGATATCTCATTGTGGTTTTGATTTGTATTTCCCTGATGCCCAGTGATATGGAGCACTTTTTCATGTGTCTGTTGGCCATCTGGATGTCTTCTTTGCAGAAATGTCTGTTCATGTCCTCTGCCCATTTCTTGATTGGATTATTTGTTCTTTGGGTGTTGAGTTTGCTAAGTTCTTTATAGATCTGGACACTAATCCTTTATCTGATATGTCGTTTGCAAATATCTTCTCCCATTCTGTCATTTGTCTTTTGATTTTGTTAACTGTTTTCTTTGCTGTGCAAAAGCTTTTGATCTTGATGAAATCCCAATAGTTCATTTTTGCCCTTGCTTCCCTTGCCTTTGGCGATGTTCCTAGGAAGATGTTGCTGCGGCTGAGGTCGAAGAGGTTGCTGCCTGTGTTTTCCTCAAGGATTTTGATGGATTCCTTTCGCACATTGAGGTACTTCATCCATTTTGAATCTATTTTTGTGTGTGGTGTAAGGAAATGGTCCAATTTCATTTTTATGCATGTGGCTGTCCAATTTTCCCAGCACCATGTATTGAAGAGGTTGTCTTTTTTCCATTGGACGTTCTTTCCTGCTTTGTCGAAGATGAGTTGACCATAGAGTTGAGGGTCTATTTCTGGGCTCTCTATTCTGTTCCATTGATCTATGTGTCTGTTTTTGTGCCAGTACCATGCTGTCTTGATGATGACAGCTTTGTAATAGAGCTTGAAGTCCGGAATTATGATGCCACCAACTTTGGCTTTCTTTTTCAATATCCCTTTGGCTATTCGAGGTCTTTTCTGGTTCCATATAAATTTTAGAATTATTTGTTCCATTTCTTTGAAAAAGATGGATGGTACTTTGATAGGAATTGCATTAAATGTGTAGATTGCTTTAGGTAGCATAGACATTTTCACAATATTTATTCTTCTAATCCAGGAGCATGGAACATTTTTCCATTTCTTTGTGTCTTCCTCAATTTCTTTCATGAGTACTTTATAGTTTTCTGAGTATAGATTCTGTGTCTCTTTGGTTAGGTTTATTCCTAGGTATCTTATGGTTTTGGGTGCAATTGTAAATGGGATTGACTCCTTAATTTCCCTTTCCTCTGTCTTGCTGTTGGTGTAGAGAAATGCAACTGATTTCTGTGCATTGAGTGTCAGGAAAAGACTATCTTTTTTTCCACTGTATATTTTTTCCTGTTTTGGTGAAGATTATTTGACCATAGAGTTGAGGGTCCATATCTGGGTTCTCTACTCAGTTCCACTGGTATATGTGTCTGTTTTTATGTCTGGTCCATGCTGTCTTGGTAATCACAGCTTTGTAATAAAGTTTTAAATCAGGTAACGTGATGACCCCCATTTCATTTTCGTTTTTCAACATTTCCTTAGTGATTCGGTGTTTCTTCTGATTCCATACAAATTTTTGGATTATTTGTTCCAGCTCTTTGAAAAATACCGGTGCAATTTTTATCGAAATTACATTAAAAGTATCAATTGCTCTAGGCAGTATAGACATTTTAACAATGTTTATTTTTCTGATCCAAGTGCATGGAATGGTCTTCCATCTTTTTGTGTCTTCTTCAATTTCCTTCATGAGTGTTCTGCAGTTCCTCAAGTACAGTTCATTTACCTCTTTGGTTAGGTTTATTCCCAGGTATCTTATGGTTCTTGGTGCTAGAGTCAATGAAATAGATTATCTAATTTCCTTTTCTGTATTTTCATTCTTAGTGTATACGAAAGCCACTGATTTCTGTACATTGACTTTATATTTTGCCACGTTCCTGAATTGCTGTATGAGTTCTATTCGTTTGGGGGTGGAGTCTTTTGGGTTTTCCATATAAAGAATCATGTCATCTGCGAAAGAGAGAGTTTGACTTGTTCATTGACAATTTGGATACCTTTTATCTTTTTCTTTTTTCTTGTCATTGTTGTTGTCTGATTTTAGTTGCTAGGACATCTAATGTGATGTTGAACAAGAGTGGTGAGAGTGAGCATCCTTGTCTTGTTCCTGATCTCAACAGGAGGGCTATAAGCTTTGTCCCATTGAGAATGATATTTGCTGTGGGTCTTTCATAGATAGATTTGTGAAGTTCAGGAATGTTCTCTCTATCCCTATACTTTGAAGCATTTTAGTCAGGAACAGATGCTGGATTTTGTCAAATGCTTTTTCTGCATCAATTGAGAAGACCATGTCTTTTCTTTCTTCTCATATTAATTTCTTCTATCACATTGATTAATTTGTGAATTCAACTATACTTAAATAAAAACAACAAAAACAAAATGGAACAGCATACATGTATTCTGGTTCACAGTAATTTTTTTTGACAGAAGTTACCCATTTATTGTTTACTTTCTCATTTTTTTAAAATTTCTTTTCAGTGAAATATTATTGTTTTTGCACAACACCCTGTGCTCTATGAATCTGTGCCCTCTCTAATACCCACCACCTGATTTCCCAAATCTCCCACCCCCTGCCCTTTTAAAACCCTCAGATTGTTTTTCAGATACCATAGTCTCTCATGGTTCAACTCCCCTTCCAATTCCCTCAAGTCCCTTCTCCTCTCCATCTCCCCTTGTCCTCCATGTTATATGTTATGCTCCAGAACTAAGTGAAACTATATATAATTGACTCTCTCTGCTTGATTTATTTCACTCAGAATATTCTCTTCCAGTGCCATCCATGTTGCTACAAAAGTTGGGTATTCATCCTTTCTGATGGAGGCATAATCCTCCATAGTATATATGGACCACATCTTCATTTTCCCTTCGTCTTTTGAAGGGCATCTTGCATCTTTTCACAGTTTGGCAACTGTGGCCATTGCTGTTATAAATATTAGGGAACAGATGGTCCTTCTTATCACGACATCTGTGTCTTTGGGGTAAATACCCAGGAGTGCAATAGTAGGGTCATAGGGAAGCTCTAATTTTAATTTCTGGAGGAATATCCACACTGTTTTCCAAAGTGGCAGCAGCAACTTTCATTCTCACCAACAGTGTAAAAGCGTTTACCTTTCTCTGCATCGTAACACATGTTATTTCCTGTCTTGCTAATTTTGGCCATTCTAACTGGTGTAAGGTGATATCTCAGTATGGTTTCATTTGAATCTCCCTGATGGCTAGTGACGATGGACATTTTTTCATGTGTCTGATAGCCATTTGTAGGTCTTTATTGGAGAAGTATCTGTCCATAACTTCTGCCCAATTTTTATAAGATTGTTTTGTGTGTGTTGAGTTTGAGGAGTTCTTTATAGATCCTGGATATCAACCTTTTGTCTGTACTGTCATTTGCAAACATCCTCTCCAAATCTGTGGCTTGCCTCATTGTTTTCTTGATGGTTTCTTTTTCTGTACAGAAGCTTTTGATTTTGATGAAGTCCCAAAAGTTTATTTTCGCTTTTGTTTCCTTTGCCTTTGGAGACATATCTTGATATCTGCTGTGGCAGATATCGAAGATATTATTGCTTATGTTCTCCTTTAGGATTCTGATGGATTCCTGTCTAATATTGAGGTCTTTTATACATTTTGAGTTATTTCTCTGTACAGTGTAATTCAATGGTCAAGTTTCATTCTTCTCATATAGCTGCCCAGTTTTCCCAGAACCATTTAAAAAGAGACTGTTTTTTTCCACTGTATATTTTTCCTGTTTGGTCGAAGATTATTTGGCCATAGACACGTTACCTTATTTCAAGCTTTACTTGAAATAAGGTAACGAGATGGCCCCAGTTTTCTATTTGTTTTTCAACATTTCCTTAGCAATTCAGGATCTCTTCTGATTCCATACAAATTTTTGGATTATTTGCTCCAGCTGTTAAAAAAATACTGGTGAAATTTTGATTGGAATAGCATAAAAGTATAGATAGCTCTAGGCAGTATAGAAATTTTAACAATATTTATTCTTCCGATCCAAGAGCATGGAATGGTCTTCAATCTCTTTGTGTCTTCTTCTACTTCCTCCATGAGTGTTCTGTAGTTCCTCGAGTACAGTTCCTTTACCACTTTGCTTAGGTTTATGCCCAGGTATCTTATGGTTCTTGGTGTTATATTAAATGGATTCGATTCTCTAATTTCCCTTTGTATATTCTCATTGTTAGTGTATAATAAAGCCTCTGATTACTCTGGTTACTGTACATTGACTTTTTAATCCTGCTACGTTGCTAAATTGCTGTATGAGTTCTAGTCGTTTGGGTGTGGAGTCTTTTGGGTTTTCCATATTAAGAATCATGTCCTCTCAAAAGAGTGAGAGTTTGACTTTCTCATTGCCAATTTGGATACCTTTTACTTCTCTTTGTTGTCTGATTACTGTTGCTAAGACTTCAATACTATGCTGAACAAGAGTGGTGAGAGTAGGCATCCTTGTCGTGTTCCTGATCTCAACGGAAGGCTGCAAGCTTTTTACCATTGAGGATTATATTTGCTGTGGGTCTTTCATAGTTAGATTTTATGAAGTTCAGGAATTTTTCCTCTATCCCTATACTTTGACACATTTTAATCAGGAACGGATTCTGGATTTTGTCAAATCCTTTTTCTGCTTCAATTGAGAGGAGCATGTGGTTCTTCTCTCTTCTCTTATTGATTTGTTCTATCATATCAATTTATTTGAGAATGTTGAACCATCCGTGTAGCCCAGGGATGAATCTCACCTGGTCATGGTGGATAATCTTCTTAATGTGCTGTTGGATCCTATTTGCTACGATCTTGTTGAGAATCTTAGCATCCATAATCTTCAGTGATATTGATCTGAAATTCTCCTCTTTGGAAGGGTCTTTCCTGGTTTTGGGGTAAGGGTAATGCTTTCTTCATAGAAAAAGGCTAGAATTTTTCCTTCTGCTTCAATTTTTGATACAGCATCAGGAAAAAAATGTTGTTATTTCTTCTTTGAAAGTTTGGCAGAATTCGCCAGGGAATCCGTCAGTTCCTGGGCTCTTGTTTTATGAAAGCCCAGGAACTGACGGATTCCCTTATGAAAGGTTTTTGATCACTGCTTCAATCTCGTTACTAGATATGGGTCTATTCAGGTTGTCAATTTATTCCTAGTTCAATTTTGAAAGTTTATAGTTTTCCAGGAATGCATCCACTTAATCTAGGTTGTATAGCTCATTGGCATATAACTGTTGATAATAACTTTGATGAGTGTTTCTACTTCCTTGGTGTTAGTAGTGATCTCTCCCTTTTCATTCATAATTTTAAGAAACTGGGCTTTCTCTTTTTCATTTGGATTAATGTGGCTAAGGGTTTATTGATTTTATTGATTCATTCAAAAAATCAGCTTCTACTTTTATTGGTATATTCTACTGTATCTCTGGTTTCTACCACATTGGTCTCTGCTCTACTCTTGATTATTCCCCCTCTTATCTGTGGAGTTGGTTTGATTTGTTGTTGATTCTCCACTTCTTTAAGGTGTACAGCCATGTGGTGTATTCTGGATTTTTCAATTTTGTTGAGGGAGGCTTGGATGGCTATGTATTTCCCGCTTAGGACCACCTTTGCTGTATCCCATTGGTTTTGGACCAAAGTGTCTTCATTCTCATTGGTTTCCATGAATTGTTTCAGTTCTTCTTTGATCTCCTGGTTGATCTAAGCATTCTTAAGCAAGGTGGTCTTTAGCTTCCAGGTTCGAGTTCCTTCCGTATTTTCCTTGTGATTGAGCTCCAGTTTCAAAGCTTTGTGATTTGAGAATATGCAGGGAATAATCTCAGTCTTTTGATATCGGTTGAGTCCTCATTTGTGACCCAGTATGTGGTCTATTCTTGAGACATTTCCATGTGCACTTGAGAAGAATGAGTGTTCTGTTGTTATAGGGTGGAATGTTCTGTATATTTCTATGAGGTTCATCTGGTCCATAGTGTCAACCTCGTCAAATGACCCCAAGAATAAGATTTATATACTAGCAGGACAAACACAAAAATACAGAAACACTGGAGGAAATGGAGTGTTTATAAATTCTCAGTGTGGGCGAGGAAGGTTATTTTGATTCTTCCTTGATGTATCTTGATATTTTTGTTAAAGGACTCATCTTTTGTAAGGTAAAGGGGGATTAAAAATTGATTTTACCATATAAGTAGCATTGATTAGGGAAAGGGGATTACCTTGAAGTTTAACTCTGTATGAATAATAGAAAATAAAAATACAAAGGAATAAACTAGACTAAACTAAACTAGAATTTTAAAAAATTAATAAAAACAATAGAAATGCAAAAGAAAAGACAGGTGTATGTATCAAAAATTTCATGTTAAAAGGTTATTATGGAATTTGATGTATTGTACACCTCATTGTGATGCAAAATAGGTTAAAAATTCTCTATTAAAAAAATGAACCAGAATAGTCGGAACGGGTAAAAATAAAAGTTGTCCTAAGTAGTGGTTGTTGCTCTCTTGTAGTGTTTTTTTTTTTTTTCTTTCCTGGTTGGTTTTCTTTGGGGGCCTGCCAGGTGTGTTTTCAGTCAATGATGTTCCCTAAGTTAATTCCTCCTCCCCCACCAAGGGGGTGGGATATGAGGAAACCATTTTTTGTTTGTTTGTTTGTTTGTTTGTTTCAGGCTTTTGTTCTCTGGAGGTTTTTGTTTGTTCACTTTATATTTTCTGTCGCCTTGACCACTTTTGATGGTTTTTGAAGGTTTAGAGGAGAGCAAACTTCATCCTGACCACCCTCTCAGAGAGAAGCCACCGTCTGTTCCCTGTGGGTGCTACAGAGCCCATATAAATTTCTCCCTTGGCTGCTGACAGAAGAGGTTCCGAGTCACAGTCCATATTGTACCCAAAACCATGGCATCAATGGCTATCTGGGCAGCTCCAGACCACCAGAGCAGAAATTGTACACTGTGAATTTCCCGCTGGCCTGGGCTGGGAGTGCCTGGTCTTTCTTGGTCTAAGAATGCCAAACTTGCACACATCTCTCTCAGGGGATGTTGTGGATCATGCGTGCAAATCTCAGCCTCTGATATCAGGGTGCAGGTCTGAGAGCACCACGCTGTGCCTTTGTGCACCACTCTCAGGTGAGGGTTTGGAGCACGCGTGCATCTCAGGCTCTGATACAATGGTGCATGTCTAGGAGCGCCAGTCTGGGTCTTCGCGCAACTCAGGGGAGTGTGAGGGGTGCCCGTGTCTCAGGCTCTGTGGCACGGCTTGGCATTCTGCAATCTGGTGAGGCTCTCAGCCGCTCACAGAAGCTGGACCCCATGCGTTCTCAGGCACACGGGTGGCTCAGGAACCAAGACTTGATTTCTCCACTGCACTCTCTCTGGCCCATAATGTAAAAATTGGTAGCAGACTGGATGCAAAGGCCAGGAAACTGGCAGAAGCAGACGATCAAATTAGTGACCTGGATGACAAATACTAGAAAATAAGTAAGCAAAGCCAGTGAGAGAAGGAAGAATGATGGAATATGACAATGAGCTTAGGGAAGTCATCAACTCCAAGGAATGGAAAGAGGTGCTTATTGTAGGAGAGGCTGTCCTGGGTCTGGGGACTTAAGCCCATGTCCCTAGCCACCCTGATTCCCACAATTTCCACCAACCCCTAAAATCCTTTGCTTTTTCTGAGTGCTTTCTACCAGTCTCCAAGTTAATGATGGTCCCCAGATTCAGAGCACTCTCGTATTAGGGGTATTACATTTCAATCGGTTGCCTCTGGTGGCTAACTCCCCCTTTTGTTTATCTTCAGATATCAGTATCAGTACACTCCGATTTACCTGCCCTCTAGAGCCTTCTGCCCCGTAAAGATCCAGATGTGTGTAATTCTGATCTCAGGCTGATTTCATGGGAGATCGGAGTTCACTGGTAGGTAATCAGCTCACTTAAGGGTCCATGTTGAATCGGCGCTTCCTCCTACTTCCCCACAAACTTGTCTCCCTAAATCTTTGTCTTCTTAATACCTTATAATTCTAGACAAGAAACACTGCTCTGGTATTGTTCAGAAATGCATTGTTCAGGAATCCTTATGGATTTTGGCCTGGGCGAGTGTAGCTTCCTCTATCTGACCTGCTTTGAGAGCTGGTATTGCTTGTGGTATTGAAGTCAGTGACTTGGTTATGGACAAACTACACTCCCACACATATTTTGGTAAAGAGAATTCCTCAATAGATAGCTTTTGCAGCGGGAATGACACTATGTCTTGTATTGAACTGCTTCTGGTGATGATAAAGAGATTGCTCTGTGCCTCTGAATTTGAATCACTGTTTCTGCTCCTGGACGAGGGACATTTTCAGCTCTGATTTCTCAAAGAAGTATTTAGCCCTCTTTTTTCTTTCGTTCCTAGGTCTCCTACAATAAGCACCTCTTTACATTCCTTGGAGTTGATGACTTCCCTAAGCTCATTGTCATATTCCATCATTCTTCCTTCTCTCACTGGCTTTGCTTACTTATTTTCTAGTATTTGTCATCCAGGTCACTATTTTGATCGTCTGCTTCTGCCAGTTTCCTGGCCTTTGCATCCAGTCTGCTACCAATTTTTACATCATGAACACTTTATTTTATTTAATTTAATTTTTATCAATTTTATCTCTATGGTTTGAGACTCTCTGATATATTGTGTTTTTTGATGTACAATGAGTATCCTGGCCACTGTTGTCAATCCATTATCGGGCATGTTATATGTAGAGGATTCATTCCAATTGCCTGGTCATAATCATTTCTTGTTCTTTTTTCCATGGAATCAAAGAAATCTTCCATCTTTGCCTTGGATCTAGGTCTCTGTCACCTACTCTATATTCAAAAAGCCCATTTGGTTTTCTAGCCTGAGGGTAATTTCTTTAAGAAAAAGCGATCATGGAGTGCCCAAAGGCAGGCACTTGAGGGAGTCTTGGATATGTGTGTGTGTGTGTGTGTGGTACTCATGCTTTCTACTGTTGTGTTGTAGCTGTCCCCTGTCCCTGAGGCCAGTAATCTGCATAGGATCTCTTTGCCTGCCATTTGGTGTGTTTGCTGTCTGGGCTGAATATGCTGAAGTTTAGCTTAGGTGGGCTCTGGTGTGCCTGTCAAAGGAGACATTCAACCTACTCAAAGAGTGAAGTCCTATAGAATGCTGTGGTCATTAGAAATCATGTGGGATGGGCTTTCATCTATCCCCCTGCAGGAGAGTCTGGTCTCCTGGGACAAAGTAACTTGGACTGAGGAAAGCAGTCCCCATGTGTTCCATTGTTGGGACTTCATGTTTGCAGGTTTGGCAGCTAATGTCCTCACCATCCTATCTTTGGCCAGTAGCTCTGTCTTGATGCTTCTGGTTGGAGAGTCCAAAATTTCATATGCCTCCATCGTGTCATCTCCACGAACACAGCCTCTCACGGATGCACTGCCAGAAGCCACCATCTTCACTGTGGCTCCTGGTATTGTCTCTGATCATGGTTTTCAGGTCGTCTCCATCTGATTGCTTGTTGGTGTCCTCTGCAGGATAAACACAATGTTCTCTTGAGCCAATGTCTGAAAAGCCTGCTTATCTGAAAACTCCAGACTCAAGACCCTTTGTTGGCAAGAATTCATGCCTTTCAGACCCTCTGCTGGTTGCAGCCACTGACATTGGGAAACATGCTCCTTGAGGGTTCCCAGTATGCTCTGCTGTGCCTTTGTCCTTTGCATTGTCTTACTGCCCTCTGAAACACCAACCACCCACATCTCCCCTATGCCATGTCTCCAGACTTCTCCTAAAGTCTCTGTAACTTCTTTTCTCTTTTTCTGTGGAATTTGATTTGTAGGTTAAAGATTCATTTTCACCATGTTGCACTTGATGTGGTAATATTCCAGTTGTGCTTCTGGCTGAAGACAAGCATGGAGTTCCCAGCCACTACTACCATTTCACTGTCCTCCAAAAGCACCACAGACACTTACCAAACCATAAGCAATAATAAATTCTTGCCACATGGCTCATGTGGCAGAATTGTGGAGAGCATTGGGCTATGTCACATCTATCAGTCTCAGAAAGACAAATAACATTCGATTTCACTCTCTCATGGGAGTCAAGGAACATGTGAAAAGGCAAGGGAAAAGTGGACAAACAATACTACTCTAACAGGCACCCAAAATTTGGTGTTTGTTCAAAGGCAGCTCAGTGAGAATACGAGTTTGTCAACAAGGTCTACATGGAGCATTCTGTGCAGGAAATGTGGCTGAAAGTGATGGAATGTGAGTTTTCAAGGTATATCAGATTGAATTGATATCCATAAAAGACTGACCTCCTATCTCTTGAAATTTCATTATAAGTGTTATGTGAAACACACACATACAAAGATAAGACACACAAAAGATGGAAAGGAAGTGAGGATTCGTACAAATGAAGCAAACCCCAAAGAAAATAGAATAAAGCATAAAGGCACAGAGAATCCAAGTCAGAAAACAACAAAAATGAGAAAGTTAACTCCTTACCTATCAATAATGAGTTCAAGTATTCAGGCCTGAATTCTCCTATCACTATAACAAGACTGTTGGAAGGATAAAAATTAAAAAAGAAAAAATCAACAAGAAAACAAGAAAAACAAAACAAGGTCAACCTTATGTTGGCCATAGAAGACTTCCTTCAACTATAAAGATACACATAGCTTGAAGTGGAGGAATTGGGAAGACATAGTTTATGCAATTGGCAAGGAGAAGAGAGCCATAATAATTGTGCTTATGTCAGATAGAGAGATTTTATGCCTTTGAGAGACAAAAGATTACTGGAAGGTGTTTTGTCTTGATGGAGCATCAAAACATCAGAAAATTATAAGAATTGCCAACAAATACACCACCAACATGGGTGTATATGTTGGAAACATATGAACAGGAAGGTAAATAGATGGGGACCAAAATCCAATATTGTTGGGGAAGACGATATCTATTTATAGCACAGGACAGATCATCCAGAGGGAAAGGTGGTAAGGAATAACAGATGTCATCGTGGACTCTCTATAGTTCCTGGGATTTGGGGAAACATACATAAGATTGTGTCTCTCAGGACTATAAGAGAAGTTCTTCCCAAGGGCAGACCTAACATTGTCTATCAGAGATCTTCTGCTGGAGTCCAAATCCAGTCATAATTAATAGAAGAGAATTCAAATCCTACCTTGTAATTTACAACCATGAAGATAAGAAAATGGAAAGAAATCACTTATGAATTGGGAACACAGCCAGACACTAATATGTGGAAAACACAACACACTCCTGAACTAGCCATGAGTTAAGGAAAAACAAGCAAAAGGAAAATCAGAAAGTACCTTGAACAAAGGAAAGTCAAGAAACTTAGGGGATGATGCCAAAACATTTTATGGGGAAAGAACATAGGGCTAAATGCGTTTATTTCCAAAAATTAAAAACACCGAAGAAAAGCAACCTAAAGAATGGCATAAGGAACTAGAAAAAGATGAAACAAACTCCAAAGTGAACACAAAAAGGAGATAATACATATTATCATTGGAATAAAAGAAATACAGACAAACCAATAGGAAAAATTCAGAACTCACATGTCGGTTTTGGAAAACAATAACAAACTGGAAGAGCCATTATCCTGTATTCAACAGGGGACAAGCATATAGCTGAAAGTAGGAGACCACATGACAACTTATAGAAAGGAACAACAACAACAAAATAAACTAAAAGCCCCTATCCACAATTAGGCTAGTAAATCCAAGAACTGTGAGAAAAGGATAAATTCAAAGAAACATATCAACTCCCAAGATTAGATCAGGAACCCTAAAAAATCTGAGCTCTCCAGTAGTTAGTTACAAAAGCGTTTGAAGCAGTAATCAAACACCTCCCAAAAACAGAAGGTCAGGTCCAAATCATTTTCATGGTAAACTCTCCTAGACATTTAATGAAGACAATGTCGTTTCTTGTCATTGATTCCAGAAATGGAGGAGGTGGGGGCACTCTACTTTACAAGTATAAAGACCCAATTCAGATAAGGACATTTTAGGAAACAAATTCCATGCCGTTTTAATAAGTAAGGATTATAAAAAATATAAAATTTCCTATTCTCTGTCTGTCTTCACCTGCTTTTGAAAGGGCCAGTTTGTTTTTATTTTAATTTTTTGTTATTTTGAGGAAGTAAGCTTATCATCCTTCATACGATTATGACAGATTATTCACAGATAGTTTAGTTCCATATACGACCTAGTGCTCTTTCTAAAATATGCCACAACTCCTCAACAGCCATTAGCCAGTTCCCTCATTCCCTGCATGTGTCTCTTTTCTGTAACCCTCAGCTTTGTTCCTCAGATTCTTGAATCACTCCTGGTTTGTCTCCTTCTCTTACTTCTTCCCCTTCAGTTTTCCCTTCTTTCTACTAAGGCCCATGGTAATCCTCCTGGGGCACAAATGAGGGAAGGCATATGATATTTCCCTTTGTCTGCTTGCCTTTTTTATTTTGCATCACCCAGTCCTGTGGCACTGATGTCAATGCAAGTACCAAAAGTTCATCCTTCCTCCCTGATGGCTGAGGAATGCTCTGTTGCCATTATGGACCACACCTTCTTTATCCACTAATTTTTGCAAGGGCATTGTGGCTCAATACACAGTTCTGCTCGATTGGACCTTGCATGACATCGATATAGGCTGTTTCTTTTCCTCTGATTAAAGAGACTAGGTCAATATGGCTACACCCATATGCACAGCAGATAGAGTTAACGAATGATGACAAGGAGTGCTGTTCAGGGCTCTTCCTTAAGGGTTAGGTATCATGGAGAATATCACTCTCCTTGGAGCCTTTGCAAAAATGTTTAAGGTAAAACAAGGTGAAAGGTAAAACAGAGCCCTAATCCCTTATGACTCATGTTTCAGAACACTAGGAGATGAGGACAGAGACAGCACAATACATCCATGCCCTAACATTTTTCTGTGAAAAGGGACTTTCCATTCCTTAGCCTTCCCTGACCCATAAGGAAAAGACACTGAGAAATCACTATGTCACCCACAGAATAAAGAACCTCACAGAGAGTTTATGATACCCAAGAGGCTTCACTGCTACTTGAGGTCTCTAGATATTGCAGTGGAAATAGGAAAACCCTGCCATATCTGGAGAAATCATAGCTTAAATGATGGTATACTGAATGTCATTTTCTTTTCTCTTTGTCTAGTAAGGCGAAGTGGGAAATTAACACACAAGATAACCTGAAGTCTTCTTGATCAGCCTCAGAGGGCTCTTTTTCTGTCCTTCCAGGAGATTCCTACCTAAAGCCATACGACTCAAAGGTCATGAGAGAGGCACTGCTGACTCAATGAAGCCAACTTCTGTGATGTCTTCAAGATTTGATGTCATAGCAACCACTGCTCCCAAAACCAGGCCTGATCGCTGCACTTGGATGGAGTATTCATGGGTGGACCAAGAGGAAACCAAGCCCTCCCAAACCGTTGGAGCCACCTGGGTCTCTCACCAAGGAAATTTACAAAGCGAGTCGTTGTCAACTTCTCCATGGCAGAATTCATAGTCTGTTTTCAAGACTGTCACCTCCAGCCCTATGGATTCCGGAGAAAGGCAAGAATCCAGCATCCTATCTTACCACGATAGACCAAGAAATAATCAGGAATCCAGCAATGACTCCAGGGTGAAACTCTAGGTCGCACACATGGCTAAGGTCCTCCCACCATTCAGGGTGCTTCAGATCAGGAAAAGGGTCACCCAAGGAATATTCCCAGGGAGCACCCTCAACCATGTCAAAGACATGTCTGGAGTATTCAACATTGAGGACACGAGTACAACTAACATCTCCAGACATCGTGCCAAAATGGTCTCCCAATCTTCAAAAGTGTCCAAGCACCAGAAGCAGACACTACATTCAAGAACCTGAGGTCCAGGATGGACTCATGTACTTGGAGTCCACAGGAGCAAACGTGGAGCATGTTGGAAGAGACCCATAGCCCATGTGAAGCCATCTGGAAGACTTTCATGCACATTTCAGGATGACAACTTGTTTGACCAAAAGGACGCATTGAAGAGGATTCAAATGTCGAAGAACCATGAGCATTCAGCAGCTATCCTCTGAGGGAACTGCATGGAGATGTGGCAGCACAAGCCTGCCTTAAACCACTCATGACTATCCACCAAATGGTTTCAGGTGATAACCAAACAGTACCTCTTGTGGAATATGGGCATGTCTAATAGAGCCAGCAGAGGATGAACAATGTGATAACAAAGGGCCACGACAGCGGGACAGACACCCGATGCTACAGGTTGGTGAGGAGATACGGGAAGACAAAGAAGGGAAGAATGAACAAGGGAGTTCAGAGCGAAGGTCTGGCATTTTATGATTGTGGGAGGTGCTCTGTACCTGGCTGAATTCCATAGGAACCTAGGTCCAAATTAAATAAACCATCCTCTGCCCCCAAACAATCCTTGTACACTGATTTTTTTTTTGTAAAATATGGGCATGCATGTATTTGACAGAGACAGAGAGATTACAATCGGGGGTGGAGCTGGAAAGGGAGCATACTTGCCCCTGAGCAGAGATCATGAGACCAGAGTTGATGACTTGAACCTGGGATCATGAGTTGGCTGAAGGCACCTTTGAACTGATGGACACTTGTGACCCAATCTTTGTCTTCTGAAAACCTCCTAGTTTTAGACAAGAACCTCTGCTATGTCATTTCTCAGAAAGGCAGGAGATACATATTTGTGCTTGGGCTGGTGTTGCTTACTCGATCTGACCTGCTTCAAGAGCTGGTATAGCTTGTCATTTTGAAGTCAGTGACTAGGATAAGGACAAATGACCCTCTCAAGCATATTTGGATAAAGAGAACTCTTCCACTGCTAGCTTTTGCAGGGTGAGTCAAACTATGTCTTGTGCTGCACAGCTTCTGTTGATGGGGATGGGAGTCCTCTATGACTCTGAATCTGGATCTCTGTTTCTGCTCCAAGAGGAGGGACATTTTAAGATCTGACTTCTCAAAGAAATCGTCAGCCCTATTTTTCTCTCTCACTCCTAGTTCTCCTACAATAGGCATCTCTTTCCATTCCTTGGAGTCGATGACTTCCCTAAGCTCATTGTCATGTTCCATCACTCTTCTCACTCTCTATATTTCCTTCATATTTTGAAGTATTTGTGTTACTGCTCACTAATTTTATCTTCTGCTTCTGCCAGCTTCCTGGCTTTTGCATCCAGTGCACTACTAATCTTTTCTTCAGGGACTCTTTTTTCAGTGACTAGGATAAGTGTTTTTGTTAATCACTTTTATCTCTGTGGTTTGAGACTCCCTGATGTATTCTGTGTTTTTCTGATTTACAGTGAGTATTCTGGCTGCTGCTTTCCATCTTCCAACAGGCATGCTAAATGTATACCTTTCACTTCAGTTGGCTTGGCCATGTTCATTTCTTGTTTTTCCTTGGTGTCCAATGATCTTTCCCTCTTTGCACTGGATCTAGGACTCTACCTCTTCTCTTTATTCAAAAAGCCCATCCTGTTTTCTTCCCTGAGAGTAAATTCATTAGGATGATGAGATCATGGAGTGCCCAAGAGCTGGCTTTTGAGGGAGTCCCAGGTTTGTGTGTGTGGCATGCATGCCCTCTGCTGTGTTGCTGTGACTGTACCCTGTTCTTGAGGCCAGTAATCTTCAGAGGCTCTCTTTGCCTGCAATTAGGAGTGTTTGGTGTCTGGGATGAAAATGGAGAGGTTTAGCTTTATGGATTCAGGTGTGCCTGTCAAAAGAGACTTTCAACCTACTCAACAGAATGAAGGCCTGTGGTCAGGAGAATGCTGTGGTCAGGAGAAAGCGTGTGAGCAGGGCTTTCTTCTAGTCCACTACTGGAGAATCTGTTCTCTTGGGACAAAGCAACGTGGACTGAAGAAGGCAGTCCCCTCTGTGTTCCACAGTCAGGATTTGGTGTTTTCAGGATTGGCAGCTAATGTCCTCACCATCCTATCTTTGGCCAGTAGCTCGGTCTTGATGCAGCTGGTGTGAGAGCCCAAAATTTCATGTGTTCCCATCCTGTCATCTCCATGAACACTGCCTCTCACGGATGCACTGCCAGAACCCACCATCTTTCCACTGTGCCTCCTAATATTGTTTCTGATCATGGTTTCCAGACTGTCTGCACCTGGTTGCTTGTTGGTGTCCTCTCCAAGAGAAACACAGTGTTCTCCTGAGTTGATATCTTCCAAGCCTGCAGATCTGAAAATTATGGACTCAAGACCCTTTGTTGGCAAGAACTCATGCCATTCAGACCCTCTGCTGGTAACAGCCAAAGACATTTGAAAACATGCTCCTTGTGGGTTCCAAGTATGCTCTGCTCTCCTGTGTCTTTGTCCATTACATTGTCTCACTGCCCTCTAAAACACCAACCGCCTACATCTCTGCTAAGCCATGTCTCAAGGCTTCTTCCAATGTCTCTGCAACTTCTTTTCTCTTTGGTGTGGAGATTGCTTTGTAAGCCTTAGGTCCATTTCTGACATGTTGCACTTGATGTGGTAATTTTCCAGTTGTGTTCTTGGCTGATGGCAAGCCTGGATTTCCGAGCCACTACTACCATCTCACTGTCCTCCAAAAGTACTGCAGACATTTACCCAGCCATAAGCAAGAATGAATTATTACCACTTGCCTTATGTGGCAAAATTGTGGACATCATTGGGCAACGTCACATCTATCAGTCTCAGAAAGACAAATAACATACGACTTCACTCTCTCATGGGAGTCAAGGAACATGTGAGAAAGAAAGGGAAAAAGGGGACAAACAATACGACTCTAACCAGGTACCCAAAATTTGTTGTTTGTTTGAAGGCAGCTCTTTGCCAAAGAGGTCTACATGGAACATTCTGTGCAGGGAATGTGGCTGAAAGTGATGGAATGTGAGTGTTCAAGGTATATCAGATTGAATGGATATCCATAAAAGACTGACCTCCTATTTCTTGAAATTTCATTATATGCGTTATGTGAAACACACACACACACACACACACACACACACACACACACAAAGATAAGACACACAAAAGATGGGGAGGAAGTGAGAATTCATACAAAGGAAGCAAACCCCAAAGAAAATAGAATAAAGGGGAAAGGCACAGAGAATCCTAGGACTAAATTCTCCTATCCTATAACAAGACTGTTGGAAAGATAAAAATAAAAAGAAGAGAAAAGAAAAGAAAAGAAAAGAAAAAAAATCAATGAGAAAACAAGAAAAACAAAACAAGCTCGACCTTATGCTGGCCATGGGAGATTTCCTTCAATTATAAAGATACACATAGCTTGAAAGTGAAGGATTTGGGAAGACATAGGTTATGCAATTGGCAAGGAGAAGAGAAGAGAGCCATAATAATTGTGCCTATGACAAATAGAAATATTTTAGGACTTTGAGAAACAAAAGATTACTGGAAGGTGTTTTGTCTTGATGCAGCATCAAAGCATCAGAAACTTAGAAGGATTGGCAACAGATACACCACCAACATAGGTGTATCTAAATGTTGGAAGCATATGAACAGAAAGGAAAGTTAATGGGGACCGCAATCCAATATTGTTGGGGACAACTATATCCATTTATAGCACAAGACAGATCATCCAGAGGGAAAGGTGGTAAGGAATAACTGACTTCATCATGGGCTCTCTAAATCTCCTGAGCTTTGGGGAAACATGCATAAAATTGTGTCTCTGAGGACCATAAAGGAAGTTCTTTTCAAGGGTAGACCTAATATTGTCTATCACAATCCTCTGCTGAAGTCCAAATACAGTTGTAATTAATAGAATAGAATTCAAATCCTATCTTGTAATTTAAGAACACAAAGATATGAAAGCAGAAAAAAAATCACTTAAGAATGGGAAAAACAGCCAGACACTAATACATGGAAAACACAACACACTCCTGAACTAGCATTGTGTCAAAGAGGGAACATAAAAAAGAAAATAAGAAAGTATCTTAAACAAAGGAAAGTCAAGAAACTTATGGGATGATGCCAAAATATTTTATGGGGAAAGAATATAGAGTTAAATGTGTTTCTTTGCAAAAAATATAAACACCGGAAAACAGCAACCTAACCGACGGCAAAAGGAACTAGAAAAAGAAAGGAAC
This sequence comes from Mustela lutreola, assembly GCF_030435805.1. Classification (NCBI taxonomy): domain Eukaryota; kingdom Metazoa; phylum Chordata; class Mammalia; order Carnivora; family Mustelidae; genus Mustela; species Mustela lutreola. The sequence continues at coordinate 2,993,069 of NC_081309.1, forward strand.
TCCAAAGTGAACAGAAAAAAATGAAATAATACTTATGATTGATGAAATAAAAGAAATATAAACAAACCAATAGGAAAATCAGGAGAACTCACACGTCAGTTTTTGAAACTTTAACATAATGGAGGAGCCATTACCTTGGTTAAACGGGGAAGCAAGCATATCTTTGAAAGTATAAGATCACATGACAACATATATAAAGGAAAAAAAAATAACCTAAAAGACCTCTCTACACAATTATGCCAGCAAATCCCAGAACTGTGGGAAAAGTATAAATTCAAAGACACATATTAACTCTCAAGTTTAGGTCAGGAACCCTAGAAAATATGAACTTTCTAGTAGTGACTAAAGCCTTTGAAACAGTAATCAAACACTTCCCAAGAACAAAAGGTCAGGTCCAAATTATTTTCGTGGTCCATTCTTCTAGACATTTAATGAAAACAATGTTGTTTCTTCTCATCGATTTCAGAAATGGAGGAGGCGGGGACACTCTACTTTACAAGTATAAAGACCCAATTCAGATAAGGACATTTTAGGAAACAAATTCCATGCCATTTTTAATTACTAAAATTAATTAAAAAATAAATTTCCCTTTTCTCTGTCTGTCTTCTGCTTTTGAAATGGCCAGTTTGTTTTTATTTTAATTTTTCGTTATGTTGAAGAAGTAGGCCTATCATCCCTCAAACGTTTTTGACAGATTATTCACGGATTCTATAGTTCCATATATGACCTAGTTCTCTTCCTAATATATGCCACAACTCCTCAACACCCATTAGCCAGTTCCCTCATTCCCTGCATGTGTCTCTTTTCTGTAACCCTCAGCTTTGTTCCTCAGAGTCCTGAGTCACTACTGGTTTATCTCCTTCTCTGACTTCTTCCCCTTCAGTTTTCCCTTCTTTCTACTAAGGCCCATGGTAATCCTCCTGGGGCACAAATGAGGGAAGGCTCATCCTTAAGGGTTAGCTGTCATGGGGAATATCACTCTCCTTAAAGCCTTTGCAAAGGTATTTAAGGTAAAACCAGGTATACAGAGCCCTAATCCTTTATGACACATGTTTCAGAACACTAGGAGATGAGGACACAGAAGCTTAATACAGCCATGCCCTAACACTTGTCCATGAAAAGGGACTTTCCATCCCTTAGTCTTCCCTGACCCATAAGGCATGCTGAGAAAGGACTCTCTCACCCACAGGATGACAAATTTCACAGAGAGGTGATAATATACAAGAAACCTCACTGCTTCTTTAAATCTCTAGAAATTGCAGTGGAAATAGGAAAACCTTGCCGTCTCTGGAGAAATGTTGGCCTAAAGGATGGTATACCAAACTGCATTTTCTTTTCTGTTTGTCTAGAAAGGCGAAGTGGGAAATAAACAGAAAAGATAACCTGAGTTCTTGATCAATCTCAGAGGGCTCTTTTTCTGTCTTTCACTTGGCTTAGTACCTAAGACCATAGGACTCAAAGGTCATGAGAGAGGGACTGCTGTTTCAGTGAAGATAACTTTTGTGATGTCAGCAATATTTGAGGTCATAGAAACCACAGCTCCCCAAACCACGCCTGATGGCTACACTTGGCTGGAGTATTCATGAGTGGGCCAAGAGGACCCCAAGGCTGCCCAAACTGCTGGAGCTGCCTAGGTCTCTCACCAAGGCTGTTTGTGAAGCGAGTAGGTGTTACCTTCTCTAAAGCCGACTTTGTAGTCTGTGGTCGTGACTGTCACCTCCAGCCCTGTGGACTCCAGATAAAGGCAAGAATCCAGCATTCCATCTTACCCACGATAGGCCAAGAAATAATCAGGTGTCTAGCATTGACTCAGGGGAGGTATCCACGCCCCACACGTGGCTATGGTCCTCCCAACTGATCAGGGCCCTGCTGACCAGGAAAAGAGCCACCCAAGGAAACTCCCACTCCCCGGGAACACCCGCAACCATGTCGAAGACATGTATGGAGTCTTCAACAGCGAGGACACGACTATCCCTTGAGTCTCCAGACATTGATCTGGAGGAATCCCTCCCAATCTTCAGAAGTGACAAAGCACCAAAGGCAGACTCTACATCTAAGAACCTGAGGTCCAGTATGGACTCATGGACTTGGAGTCCACAGGAGTGAGCGTGGAGCATGTTGGAAGAGACCCATATCCCAAGTGAAGCCATCTGAAAGACTTTCCTGCCCGTTTCAGGATGACAACATGTATCTCCAAAAGGACACATTGAAGAGGATTCAATGTAGAAGAACCTTGAGCATTCTCAAAGGGTGGTGCAGCTATTCTCTGGGGAACTGCATGGAGATGTGTCAGTACAAGCCTGCCTTAAGCCTCTCATGACCATCCCCCAAATGGTTTCATGTAATAACCAAACAGTGCCTCTTGCAGAAATGGGCATGTTCTCCTGGAGCCGAGGGACGGTGTACAAACAAAGGGCCAGTACAGCGGGACAGACACCCAATGCTACATGTTGGTAAGGAGATACAAAAGACAAAGAAGAGCTAATGAACAAGAGAGCTCAGACCGAAGGTCTGGCATTTTAGGATGGTGGGAAGTGCTCTCTATCTGGCTGCACGCCATAAGGACTTAGGTCCAAATTAAATAAACCTTTCTCTGGCCCCAGTCAATTCTTGTACACTGGTTTTGTTTTTGTTTTTATTTTTCTTTCACCCGGTGAACGTGCATGTATTTGACTGAGAAACAGAGAGATCACAATCACGAAGTTTTGCTGGATAGGGAGAATCAGACTTGTCCCTTAGCATACTCTGAGATTCGAGTCGATCAATGACCCTTGAATCATGTGCTGAGCTAAAGCTGCCTCTGAACTGATGGACACACTTCGTGCCCAATCTTTGTCTTTTTAATATCTCACGGTTCTAGACAAGAACCATGGTTCTGTTATTGTTCATAAATCCAGGGGATATGGATTTTGGCTTGGGCTGGTGTTGCTTGCTCTATTCAACCAGCTTTGAGACCTAGTATAGCTTGTCGTCTTGAAGTCAGTGACTTGGCTATGGACACACTAGTCTCCCTTGTATAATTGGGTAAATAGATTTCCGCCATTTATAGCTTTGCAGGGGGGATGACACTATGTCTTGTTTTGCTCTGCTTCTGTTGATGGGGATGGGAGTCCCCTGTGGCTCTGAAGATGGATCTCTGTTTCTGTTCCTAGATAAGGAACATTTTAAGCTCTGATTACTCAAATATTCGGCCCTCTTTCTTCTCTCACTCCTAGGTCTTCTACAATTAGCAGCTCTTTCAATTCCTTGGAGTTGATGATTTTCATAAGCTCATTGTCATGTTCCATCATTCTTCCTTCTCTCGTTGGCTTTACTTCCTTATTTTTCAGTATTTGTCTTCCAGGTCACTAATTCGATCCTCTGCTTCTTCCAGCTTCCTAATCTTTGCATAGAATCTGCTACCAATCTTTTCATCAGAGACCCTTTATTTTATTTTATTTTATTTTTACTTTTAACTCTGTGGTTCGAGACTCCCTAATGCCTTCTTTGTTTTCCTGATGTACAGTGACTGTCCTGACTGCTACTTTCCATCCTCCCTCTGTAGTGTTACATGTACAGTTTTTACTTCGATTGCCTGGCCATAATCATTACTTGTCTTTTTCTTCTGCATCAATTGATTCTTCAATCTTTGCATTGTCTAGGTCTAGGTCTCTAGACTAGGTCTCTCTCTTATTCTCTGTATTTGAATAGCCCATTCTTTTTTCTAACCTGAGGCAATTCTCTTAAGAAGAAGAGATCATGGAATGGCCAATGGCTGGCCTATAAGGAGTTTGGATAATCCCTTACACTAGTGTTTCTTAACAGTAGGAGATGAGGACACAGCACAATACATCCATGCCATAACGTCTTTCTTTGAAAAGGGACTTTTTGTCCCTTAGTCATTACTGACCCATAGGTGAAAAATGCTGAGCAAGAACTCTCTCACCTACAAATGACAAACTTCTCAGAGAGCTGATGATACCCAAGAGGCCTCACTGAGATCTTGAGTACTTGATATCTCTAGAAATTGCTGTGGAAATTTACCATCTCTGGAGAAGGGTGGGCTTAAAAGATGGTATACCGAACGTGATTTTCTTTTGTCTTTCTCTAGAAAGGGGAAGTGGGAAAATTAACACACAAGACAACCTGAGTCCTTGATCAGACACAGAGGGCTCTTTTTAGTCCTTCCCAGGGCTTCCTACCTAAAGCCATAGGACTCAAAGTTTATGAGAGAGGGACTGCTGATTAATTCTAGCCAGCTTCTGTGATGTCACAAAGCTTTGAAGTCATAGCAACCACTCTGCCCCAAATCAAGACTGATCACTATACTTGGCTGGAGTAGTATTGGGTGGGCCAGGAGGATCCCAAGCCCTCCCAAACCACTGGAGCCACCTGGGTCTCTCACCAAAGCAGTTTGCAAAGCGAGTCAGTGTCACATTCTGCATGGCCAATTTTGCAGTCTATTGTCATTACACTCAGCACCAGCCTCTGGAATCCAGAGAAATACAAGAATCCAACATTCCATTTTACCCATGATAGGCCAAGAAAGAATCAGGTCTCAAACACTCAGGGGAGGAACTCCATGTCCCGCACATGTTTATGGTCCTCCCACCACATCAGGGTGCTTCTGACTAGGGAAAGGTCACCCAAGGAAACCTCACAGTGAACACCCACAACCTTGCCCAAGATATGTCTTGAGTCTTCAACATCGAGGACATAAGTTACTCTAGCGTCTCAAGAAATTATGCCAAAATGGAATCCCAATGTTCAAAGTGACCAAGCATCAAAGTCATACTCTACACCCTAGAAAATGAGTCCCTTCTTGGGACAGCACAGGGGACTCCTGTGGGAATCCACAGTTGCATACTTGGAGTACGTTTGAAGACACATATAGCACAAGTTAAACCATCTGAAAGACACTCTTTTCTGTTTCAAGATGAAAATTTGTATCTCCAAAAGGGCACATGGAAAAGGATTCAAATATTGAAGAACCTTGAGCATGCCCACAGGGTGGTGCAGCTACCATCTGGGGAACTGCATGGAGATATGACAGCACAAGCCTGCCTTAACCCTCTCATGACCACCCCTCAAATAGTTTCATGCGATATCCAAACATTACCTCTTGTGGCAGATGGGCATGTTCTAATGGAGCCAGGAGAGGATGAACAATGTGACATCAAAGGGCCACTACAGCGGGACAGAGAGCGGATGGTACAGCTTGGTGAGGAGATACAGGAAGACAAAGAACAGGAGAATGAACAAGGGAGCACAGATCGAAGGTCTGGCATTTTAGGATGGTGGGAGCTGTTCTGTAACTGGCTGCATTCCATAGGGATCTAGGTCCAAATTAAATAAACCATCCTATAGCACCAGTAAATCATTGTAATCTGGTTGTGTTTTTTGTTTTGTTTTATTAAATTATGCACATGCACGTATTTGAGAGAGAGACAGAAAGATCACACACAGGAAATGAAGATGGGGAGGGGAATCAGACATTCCCCTGAGCAGGGAACCTGAGACTAGAGTAGAGGCCATGACCCTTCGATCATGAGCTGAGTGAAGGCTGCCTCTGAACTGATTGACACACCACATGACACAATCATTGTCTTATTAATAGCTCAGACTTCTAAACAAGAACCACTTCTCTGTCATTGTTCAGAAATGCAGGGGATACGGATTTTGTCCTAGGATGGTGTAGCTTGCTCTATCCGACCTGCTTCGAGAGTTGGTATAACTTGTCATCTTGAAGTCAGTGACTTGGCTATGGACACACTACTCTCCCACGCATATTTTTGTAATGAGAATTCCTCCCTTGCTAGGTTTTACAGGGGGAATGACACTATGTCTTGTGTTGCTCTTCTTCTGCTGATGGTGATGGGTGTCCTCTGTACTTCTGAATCTGGATCTCTGTTTCTGCTTCCAGTTGAGGGACATTTTCAGCTCTGATTTTGCAAAGAAATGTTTGGCCTTTATTTTCTTGCTCTTAGGTCTCTACAGTAGGCACCTCTTTCCATTTTTTGGAGTCAATGATTTCCCTAAGCTTATTGTCATGTTCCATCATTCTTCCTTATCACTTTCTCTTTGCTTTCTTTATTTTCCAGTCTTTTTCTTCCAGGTCACTAATTTGACCCTCTGCTTCTGCCAGTTTCCTGGCCTTTGCATCCAGTCTGCTACCAATCTTTTCATCAGGGACTCTTTATTTTATTTTTTAATCACATTATCACATTTATCTCTGTGGTTCAAGACTCCCTGATGTCTTCTTTTTTTTTTTTTTTTTTTTTTTTTTCTGATGTATAGTGAGTATCCTGGCTGCTGATTTCAATCCTCCATAGGACAAGTTACATTTAGAAATTTCACCTCGATTGCCTGGCCATGGTCATTTCTTATTCTTTTTTCCTCGGCATCAATTGAAACTTCCATCTTTGCATTGGATCTAAGTCTCTGTCTTCTTCTATTTACAAAGCCCATTCTGTTTTCTACCCTGAGGGTAATGTCTTTAAGAAGAAGTGATCATGGAGTTCCTAATGACTGACCCTTGAGGGAGACTCAGGTGTGTGTGGCATGCATGTCCTCTGCTGCTGTGTTATGTCTGTCCCTTGTACAGTCATCTGCAGAAGCTCTTCTCCTGAAGCTCTTTCAAAAAATTGATGCAGAAGGAAAACTTGCAGATTCATTCAATGAAGCCAGCATTACCCTAAGCCCCTTTTGAAAGGGCCAGTTTGTATTTATTTTCATTTTTTTATTATGCTGAGGAACCAAGTCATCACCCATCATACGTTTTTGACAGAGTATTCACTGATGCTCTTGTTCCATATACGACCTAGTGCTCCTCCTAATATATGCCACAACTCTTCAACACCTATTAGCCAGTACCTTCATTCCCTGCATGTCTCTTTTCTATATCCCTCAGCTTGGTTCTCAGAGTCCTGAGTCACTCCTGGTTTGTCTCCTTC